>NC_081836.1:20717500-20850212 GCF_030867095.1 Alligator mississippiensis
GATAGTGCAGCCTGGGAATGACATACTGCACCAGCAAAGAGAGCTTCTGCATCAGTTTGAGTGGAGCAGTCCCCATCCTCTCGAGCCAGGAGCTTAGTTGTGTACCCAAATCTGGTTTTCTGATTGCAACCCAAGGACTGACATTCAAGCCGAGATATAGTGTTGACTCACCTGGTCCCAGCATTGTGATCGCACGGCTGGCTATCTTCCAGGCCTCACAGGTGTTAACCGTATAGGAGTCACATGTCGGATTCAAGAAGAACCCCTGACATTTTGTGGGTTGCACTCGTAGGCTCATGAGGTTGTAGAAGTCCTCTAGGATGCTGATGTTGTGTTGCATACCCTCCCAGGAGTCACACAGCAGGACGAGATCATCCGTGAATGCCAGGGTAGTCAGGGAAGCACTCCCTGCCCGATCGCCTCGAGCTTGGCTATCAGGGGGTCCATCACAATGTTGAGCATCAGGGAGGACATCGGGTTGCCTTGCTTGACCCCGGATTTGATGCTGATGGGTGGGGTGGAGCCATTGAACACTTGTACTCTCGTGGTAACCTTTTGATATGAATCTTCAATGAGATTCACGATGTGTTGGTGTACCCCTTTGGCCTTTAGGAGCCAGGAAATGTGATTGTGTGACACCGAATCGAAGGCCTTGAATACTACCCCCAGTGGCCGCCTGTCTTGCTTTATCTTGAGCAAGATGAACTCAAGCACCTTCAGGTTTTTGGCACACCTGGTGCTGAGATGAAACTCTGCTGGCGGGGGTTGATGGGGTATGCTGCACCGAGCCGCGCGGTCAACACCCGTGAGAATAACTGTAGCACAATGGACCCGATAGTGATGGGGCGCCAGTTGCCCAGCTGCCTCAGGACCCCCTGGAGTCCATTTTTTGGGTTTTCCGGATCTTCTGACCCAGATCCAGGCTCCCGGTGTCCTGTTTTCATGTTTTCTGGCTCACTGGACCAGGATCCTGGCCCCAGAGTCTGGTTTCCAGGCTCTCCGGCTCTCTGGACTAGGATCCAGGCCCCCAGAGTCTGGTTTTGGGTTTTTCTGGCTCTCTGTACCCGAATCTAGGCCCCCGGAGTCTGGTTTCTGGGTTTTCCGGCTCTCCAGACCCAGATCCAGGCCTCCGGAGTCCAGTGTCCGGGTTTCCAGCTCTCCGGACTCAGATCTGGGCCCCCAGAGTCCGGTTCCCAGGTTTTCCGGCTCTCCTGAACCAAATCCGGGCCCCCAGAGTCCTGTTTCTGGGTTTTCAAGCAATCAGGACCCAGGTCCGGGATCCAGGTGTCCGTTTTCTGGGTTTTCCAGCTCTCTGGACCTGGATCTGAGCCCACGATGTCCCATTTCCAGGTTTTCCGGGTCACTGGACCCGGATCTGGGTCCCCAGAGTCCGGTTTCCATGTTTTCCGGCTCTCCAGACCTGGATCCAGGCCCCCAGAGTCTGTTTTCTGGGTTTTCTGGGTCTCAAGACCCAGATCCTGCCCCCTGGAGTCCGGTTTCCAGGTTTTCTGGCTCTCTGGACTGGATCTGGGTCCCCAGAGTCTGGTTTCCTGGTTTTGTGGCTCACAGGACCTGGGTCTGGGCTCCCGGGGTCCAGTTTCTGAGTTTTTCTGTTTTCCGGACCCGGATCCGTGTCCCCAGAGTCCGGTTTCTGGGTTTCCCGGCTCAAGGGACTTGGTTCCGGGTACCTGGAGTCCAGTTTCCATGGTTTCCAGCTCTCCGGACCTGCATCCGGCCCCCCGGAGTCCGGTTTCTGGGTTTTCTAGCTCTACGGACCTGGATCCAGTCACTTGGAGTCCGGTTTCTTGGTTTTCCAGCTCTCTGGACCCGGATCCGGGCCCCCGGTGTCCAATTTCTGGGTTTTCTAGGTCACCAGACCCAGATCCATGCCCCAGGAGTCTGGTTTCCAGGTTTTCTGGCTCACCAGACCTGGATCCGGGCACCCGGACTCTGGTTTCTGGGTTTTGCACCTCTTGGGACCTGGATCTGGGCCCCTGGAGTCTGGTTTCCAGGTTTTCTGGCTCTCCATTCCTCGGATCCGGGGCACCTGAGTCTGGTTTCCGGGTTTTCCGGCTCAAGGGACTCGGATCCGGGACCCCGGAGTCCAATTTACACATTTTCCAGCTCTCCGGACCCGCATCCGGGCCCCCAGTGTCCCGTACCTGGGTTTTCCGGGTCACCAGACCAGGATCCAGGCACCTGGACTCCGGTTTCAGGGTTTTTCAGCTCTTGGGCCCTGGATCTGGGCCCCCGGAGTCTGGTTTCTGAGTGTTCTGGTTCTCCGGACCCGGATCCGGTTTCCAAATCTTCCAGCTCTGCGGACCCGGATCCGCACTGCCAGAGTCCAGTTTCAGGGTTTCCCAGCTCAAGGGACTCAGATACGGGCCCCCCGAGTCTGGTTTCTGGGTTTTCTGGCTCTCTGGACCTGGATCCGGGTCCCAGGTGTCCCATTTCCATGTTTTCTGGGTTACCGGACCCAGATCTGGTGTCCCGGAGTCCAGTTCTCCATTTTCTGTCTCTCCGTAGCTGGATCCAGGCTCCCGGAGCCCGGTTTCCAGGTTTTCCGCTTCTCCGGACCCGGATCCAGGCCCCTCAAGCCCGTTTCCCGGGTTTTCCAGCTCTCCAGGCCCGGATCTGGGCCTCCGGATTTCGGTTTCTGGGTTTTCCAGCTCCCCGGATCCGGCTCCCAGCCCCCGGGGTCTGTTTTCTGGTTTTTCCGGGTCTCCAGACCCGGACCTTGCCCCCCGGAGTCCAGTTTCTGGGTTTTCTGGCTCACAGGACCCGGGTCCGGGCTCCCGGAGTCCGGTTCCTGTTTTTTCTGCTCTCTGGACCCAGATCCGGATCCCCGGACTCACGTTTCCGTGTTTTCCGGCTGCCCGGACCTGGATCCGGGCTCCCAGAGTCCGGTTTCAGGCTTTTCCACTCAAGGGACTTGGATCTGGGCTAACGGAGTAAAGTTTCTGGGTTTTCCGGCTCTTGGGACCCAGATCCAGGCCCCCGGAGTCTGGTTTCTGGGTTTTCCGGCTCTTGGGACCCGGATCCAGGCCCTTGGAGTCTGGTTTCTGGGTTTTCCAGTTCACCGGACCCGGATCCAGGTCCCTGGACCCCAGTTTCCATGTTTTTCAGTCTCTGGCCCCGGATCTGGCCCCCGGAGTCCGGTTTCTGGGTTCTCTGGCTCAAGGGACCTGGATCTGGGCCCCCAGACTCCAGTTTCCCGGTTCTCAGGCTCTCCGGACCCGGACCCGGGGCCCCGGAGTCCGTTTTCTGGGTTCTCCTGCTCTCCAGACCCAGATCTGGGCCCCTGGAGTCTGGTTTCAAAATTATCCGGCTCTCCAGACCCGGGCTCCAAGACTCCCGTTTCCGGAAACTCTGGCTCTCCAAACCCGGATCCGGGTCCCAGGAGTCTGGTTTCCGGTTTTTCCGGGTCACCGGACTCAGGTCCAGGCTCCCGGAGTCTGGTTTCCAGGTTTTCCGGCTCACCGGACCCGGATCTGGGCACTCGGACTCTAGGTTCCACTTTTCTTTGGTTCTCCGGACCCAAATCCAGGCCCCTTGAGTCTGTTTTCTGGGTTCTCTTGCTCTCCGTACCTGGATCCGGGTCCCCAGAGTCCGGTTTCCGGGTTTTCCAGCTCACAGGACTTGGGTCCGGGCTCCCGGAGTCTGGTTTCCGGGTTTTCTGGCTCTCCAGACCTGGATCCATGCCCACGGAGTCCGTTTTCTGGGTTTCCCGGCTCTCCTGAGCCAGATCGAGGTCCCCAGAGTCCCTTTTCCAGTTTCCCAGCTCTCGGGACCCCGATCTGGGTCCCCGGAGTCTGTTTTCCTGTTTTTCCAGTTCTTCGGACCCTGATCTGGACCCCCGGATTCCATCTTCCTGGTTTTCCAGCTCTCTGGACCCTGATCCGGTCACAAGCAGTCCGTTTTCTGGGTCTTCCAGCTTTCCGGACACAGATCCGGGCCCAAGGAGTCCGTTTTCTGGGTTTTCTGGATCTCTGGACCCTGATCCGGGTTCCCGGAGTCCTTTTTCTGCATTTTCCAGCTCTCTTGACCCAGATCTGTTTCCACAGAGTTCATTTTCTGGGTTTTCTGGCTCTCTGGACCCCAATCTGGGCGCCCAGAGTCTGTTTTCCGGGTTTTCCGGGTCTCCAGACCCGGATCAGGGACCCCAGATTCCGTATTACAGGTTTTACGGCTCTCTGGACCCCGGTCCGGGCCCCCAGAGTCCATTTTCCGGGTTTTCTGGCTCCCCGGACCGCAATCCGGGTCCCCGGAGTACATTTTCCGGGTTCTCCGGCTATCTGGATCCCGATCCCGGCCCTCGGAGCCCATTTTCCAGGTCTTCCGGCTCTTTGGACCCTGATCCGGACCCTTGGAGTCCATTTTCCATCTTTTTTGGCTCTCTGGACCCCGATCCGGGCCCCCAGAGTCCGTTTTCTGGGTTTTCCAGCTCTCTGGACCCAGATCCGGGCCCCAGGAGTCCATTTTCCAGGTTTCCCAGCTATCCTGACCAGGATCCGGGCCCCTGGAGTCCGTTTTTGGGGTTTTCTGGTTCTCCTGACCCTGATCCAGGCCCCCGAAGTCCGTTTTCTGGATTTCCCAGCTCTCCTGATGAGGATCTGGGTCCCTGGAGTCCTTTTTCCGGCTTATCTGGCTCTCCGGACCCCGATCCAGGCCACCGGCATCTGTTCTCCGGGTTTTCAGTCTCTTTGGACCTGGATCCGGGTCCCCGGAGTCCATTTTGCAGGATTTACAGCTCTCTGGACCCGGAACTAGGTCCTCGGAGTCCGTTCTCTGGGTTTTCCGAATCTCTGGACCTGTATCCAGGACCCCGGAGTCCATTTATTGGGATTTCCGGCTCTCTGTACCCGGATCTGGGCATCCGGAGTCTGTTTTCCAGGTTTTCCAGCTCTCCTGACCCTGATCTGGACCCCTGGAGTCCGTTCTCTGGGTTTTCCGGCTCTCCGGACCAAGATCCGGGCACCCGGAGTCAGTTTTCTGGGTTTTCTGACTCTCCAGGCCCTGATCCGGGCCCCCAGAGTCAGTTTTCCAGGTCCTCCGGCTCTACAGACCTGGATTGGGGAACCCGGAGTCCGTTTTCTGGGTTTTCCGGGTCTCCGAACACGGATCAGGGTCCCCGGAGTCTGTTTTCCAGGTTTTCAGGCTCTCTGGACACGGATCCGGGCCCCCATAGTTCCTTTATTCGGGTTTTCCGGCTCTCAGGACCCGGGTCCGGGCCCCCAGATTGCGTATTTCAGGTTTTATGGCTCTCCGGACCCCAATACATGCCTGCGGAGTATGTTTACTGGGTTTTCTGGCACCCTGGACCCGGATCCAGTGCCCCTGAGTCCGTTTTCCGCGATTTGCGGCTCTCCAGAACCGGATCCGGGCCCCTGGATTCTGTATTCCGGGTTTTCTGGTGCTCAGGAACCTGATTCAGGCCTCCGGTTTTTTCGTTCCTACCCCTGTTTTTTGGTTCCTACACCCGGTGCCGCGCTTAAATGGGTCCCCCCAGAAATGGGGCCCTGGTTTTTTGGTTCTTACACTCGTTTCTGGGTTCCTAACCCCAGTGTCATGCTGAAATGGGTCCCCCATAAATGGGGACCTGGTTTTTTGGTTCCTACCCCTGCTGTCTCACTTAAATGGGTCCCCTTGGAAAAGGGGCCACGGTTTTACATTCCTATCCACGTTTTTCGGTTCCTACCCCCCCCCCCGGTGCCACGCTTAAATGGGACCCCGGAAACAGGGCCCTGATTTTCTGGTTCCTACCCCTGTTTTTTGGTTCCTACCCCTGGTGTCGCGCTTAAATGGGTCCCCCCAGAAATGGGGCCTGGTTTGTACTTTCCTGCCACGGTTTTTTGGTTCCTCCCCCCTGTGTGGCGCTTAAAAGGGTCGCCCCTGAAAGTGGGCCCCGGTTTTTTGGTTCCTACCACCGTTTTTGGTTCCTCCCCCCGGTGTCGTGCTTAAATGGGCTCTCCCCAGAAATGGGGCCCCGATTTTATCTTCCTACACCAGTTTCTCGGTTCCTACCCCCGGTGTCGCGATTAAATGGGTGACCTCAGAAACGGGCCCCCGTTTTTTTGGTTCCTACCACCGTTAATTGGTTCCTCCACCCGGTGTCATGCTTAAATGGGTCCCCCTGGAAACGGGTCCCTGGTTTTTTGTTTCTTATGCCCGTTTTTTGGTTCCTACCCCCGCTGCTGCGCATAAATGGGTCCCTCCGGAAATGGGGCCCCATTTTTTTGTTTCCTACCCCCATTTTTTGGTTTATACCCCTGGTGTCGCGCTTAAACGGGTCACCTTGGAAACGGGGCTCCATTTTTCTGGTTCCTCTCCGTGTTTTTTGTTTCGTACCCCCTGTATGGCTCTTAAATACGTCCCCCCTGAAACAGGGCCCCATTTTTTTCGTTCCTAGCACCGTTTTTTGGTTTCTACCCCCGGTGTCGCTCTTAAATTGGTCCCCCGGGAAACGGGGCCCTGTTTTTTTGTTTCCTACCTCCGTTTTTTGGTTTATACCCCCGGTGTTGCGCTTAAACTGATCACCTTGGAAATGGGGCCCCATTTTATTGGTTCCTCTCTGCGTTTTTTGTTTTGTACCCCCTATATTGCTCTTAAATGTGTCACCCCTAAAACGGGGCCCCGTTTTATTCGTTCCTAGCCCCGGTTTTTGGTTCCTACCCCGGTATCGCACTTAAATGGGTTACCCTTGAAACGGAGACCCGTGTTTTTGGTTCCTACCCCTGTTTTTTGGATCCTACCCCGATGTCACACTTAAATGGGTCCCCCTGGAAACGGGGCCCCATTTTTTTAATTCCTAGCCCCGTTTTTTGGTTCCTACCCCCGGTGTCGCTCTTAAATTGGTTCCCCCGGAAACAGGGCCCTGTTTTTTGATTCCTAACTCCGTTTTTTGGATCCTACCCCCAGTGTCGCGTTTCAATGGGTCATCCTGGAAACAGAGCCCCATGTTTTTGGTTCCTACCCCGGTTTTTTGGTTCATACCCCCAGTGTCACGCTGAAATGGGTCCCCCCGGAAACGGGACCTCATTTTTCTGATTCCTACCCACATTTTTTGGTTCCTACCCATGCTACTGCGCTTAAATGGTTCCCCCCGGAAATGGGGCCCTGTTTTTTTGGTTCCTACCTCAGTTTTTTGGTTCCTACCCCCTGTGTCACGCTGAAATGGCTCCACCCAGAAAAGGGGCCCAGTTTGTTTAGTTCCTGCCCCCGTTTTTATATTCCTAACCCCCGTGTCGTGCTTAAATGGTTCCACACCGATAACGGGGCCCCATTTTTTTTGTTCGTACACCCGTTTTTTGGTTCCTACCCCCGGTATCGCGCTTAAATGGGTGACCCCGGAAACGGGGCACCGTTATTTTGGTTCCTACAACTGTTTTTAGTTTTCAACCCCTGTGTCGCGCTTAAATGGGTCCCCACAGAAACGGGGCCCCTTTTTTTTGGTTCCTACTCCTGTTTTTTGGTTCCTACCACTGGTGTCGCTAATAAATGGGTCCCTCTGCAAATGGGGCCCCGTTTTTTTAGTTCCTAGCTCCATTTTTTGGTTCCTACCAACGATGTCAATGTTAAGTGGGTCCCCCCAGAAACAGGTGCCCGGTTTTTTGGTTCCTACCTTTTTTTGTTTCCTACCCCCGGTGCCACGCTTAAATGGGTCCGCCCGGATATGGGGCCCCGTTTTTTTTGTTCCTACCCCCCTTTTTTTGGTTCATACCAAAGTTTTTTGGTTCCTACCCTTGTGCCGTGTGGAAATGGGTCCACCCGGAAACGGGGCCCCGTTTTTTTGGTTCCTGCCCAAATTTTTTGGATCCTACCACCGGTGTTGCGCTTAAATGGGTCACCATGGAAACAGGGCCCCGTTTTTTCGTTCCTACAGCCTTTTTTTGGTTCCTACACCAGGTGTCGTGCTTAAATGGGTACCGCCGGAACCTGGGCCCCGTTTTCTTCATTCCTATCCCCGTTTTTTTGTTCCTACCCCCGGTGTCGTGCTTAAATGGGTCCCCCGAAACGGGGCCCCGTTTATTTGGTTCCTACACCCGTTTTTAGTTTCCAACCCCGGTGTCGCGCTTAAATGGGTCCCCCCAGAAACGGGGCCCCGTTTTTTTGGTTCCTATCCCCATTTTTTGGTTCCTAACCCCTATGCTGTGCTTGAATGGGTCCCACCGGAAATGGGGCCCTTTTTTTATTAGTTTCTAGCCCTGTTTTTTGTTACTACCCCCGGTGTCGCGTTGAAATGGGTCACCATGGAAACAGGGCCCCATTTTTCTGGTTCCTCTCCACGTTTTTTTGTTCGTACCCCCAGAACCACGCTTAAATGCGTCCTCCCCGAAACGGGGCCCCATTTTTTTCATTCCTAGCCCCGTTTTTTGATTCCTACCCCTATGTCGCGTTTAAATGGGTCCCGCCGGATATGGGGCACCTTTTTTTGTTTCCTACCCCCGTTTTTTGGATCCTACCCCTGGTGTCACGCTGAAATGGGTCACCACGGAAGCTGGAACCCTTTTTTTTTTCCTACACCCATTTTTTGGTACCTACCACCACAGCTGCCCTTAAATGGGCCCCAGGAAATGTGGCCCTTTTTTTTGTTTTCTTCCCCAATTTTTGGGTTCCTATCCTCTGTGTCACGCTGAAATGCATATACCCAGAAACGGGTTTCCGATTTTCTGATTCCTACTCCAGTTTTTTGGTTCCTACTCCCGGTGTTGCGCTTAAACGTGTCCCCCAAGAAATGGGGCCCAGTTTTATTGATTCCTATCCCCGTTATTTTGTTCCCACCCCTGGTGCCACGCTTAAACGGGTCCCCACTGAAACGGGGCCTTGTTTTCTTGGTTCCCACCCCGTTTTTATGTTTCCGGGGGGTCACATTTAAGTGCGACACCCGGGGTAGGAAACATAAAACGGGGGTAGGAACCAAAAAAAGTGGCCCTGTTTCCGGGGGAACCCATTTAAGCACGTCACTGGGGGTAGGAACAAAAAAACGGGGGTAGGAACCAAAAAACCGGGCCCCTGTTTACCGGTGGGACCCATTTAAGCGCGTCAACGGGGGTATGAACCAAAAAACGGGTAGGAACCAAAACACTGGGCCCCCGTTTCTGGGGGGACACATTTAAGCGCGACAATGGGGGTAGGAACCAAAAAAAGGGGTAGGAACCAAAAAACGGGTCCCCGTTTCTGTGCGGACCCATTTAAGCGCGCCATAGGGGTTTGGAACCAGAAAACAGGGGTAGGAACAAAAAATCGGGCCCCCGTTTCCGGGGGGACCCATTACAGCGCGAAACCGGGGGTAGGAACCCAAAAACGGGGGTAGGAAAACAAAAATCAGGCCCCCATTTCCGGGGGACCCATTTAAGCACGGCACCGGGGGTAGGGACCCAAAAACGGGGGTAGGAACCCTAAAATCGGGCCCCCATTATCGGAGGGACCCATTTAAGTGTGACACCGGGGGGGTAGGAACCAAAAACCGAGGTACAAACCAAAAAAATTGGGCCCCTGTTTCCGGGGGGACCCATTTAAGCGTGACACCGGGGGTAGGAACCCAAAAACGGGGGAAGGAACCCAAACATCTGGCCCCCGTTTCCGGGGGGACCGATTTAAAGTGCAACACCGGGGGTAGGCACCCAAAAACGGGGGTAGGAACCCAAAAATCGGTCCCCAGTTTCTGGGGGGACCAATTTAAGCGCGACACAGGGGGTAGGAACCAAAAAACGGGGTAGGAACCCTAAAATCGGGTCCGCGTTTCCGGGGGGTCCTATTTAAGAGCGACACCTGGTGTGGGAACCCAAAAACGGAGGTAGGAACCCAAAAATGGAGGGCCCCGTTTCCGGGGGACACATTTAAGCGCGACACCTGGGGTAGGAACCAAAAAACGGGGGTAGGAACCAAAAAAACGGGCCCCCGTTTCCAGGGGGACCCATTTAAGCGTGACACCATGGGTAGGAACCAAAAAACGGGGGTAGGAACCAAAAAAAGGGCCCCCGTTTCCGGGGGGACCCATTTAAGCGCGACACCGGAGGTAGGAACCAAAAAACGGGGATAGGAACCAAAAAAATGGGCACAGTTTCCTAGGGGACACATTTAAGCGCGACACCGGGGGTAGGAACCAAAAAACAGGGCTAGGATCCAAAAAACCGGGCCCCCGTTTCCGGGGGGACCCATTTAAGCATGACACTGGGTGTAGGAACCAGAAAACGGGGGTAGGAAGCAAAAAAACGGGCCCCCGTTTCCGGGGGACCCATTTAAGCGCGACACCGGGGGTAGGAACCAAAAAACGGGGGTAGGAACCAAAAAAACGGGCCCCCGTTTCCGGGGGGAGCCATTTAAGCGCGACACCGGGGGTAGGAACCAAAAAACGGGGGTAGGAACCAAAAAAACGGGCCCCCATTTCCGGGGGGACTCATTTAAGCGCGACACCGGGGGTAGGAACCAAAAAACGGGGGTAGGAACCAAAAAAACGAGCCCCCGTTTCCGGGGGGACCCATTTAAGCGCGACACCGGGGGTAGGAACCAAAAAACGGGGGTAGGAACCAAAAAAACGGGCCCCCGTTTCCGGGGGGACCCATTTAAGCGCAACACCGGGGGTAGGAACCAAAAAACGAGGGTAGGAACCAAAAAAACGGGCCCCCGTTTCCGGGGGGACCCATTTAAGCGCGACACCGGGGGTAGGAACCAAAAAACGGGAGTAGGAACCAAAAAAACGGGCCCCCGTTTCCGGGGGGACCCATTTAAGCGCGACACCGGGGGTAGGAACCAAAAAACGGGGGTAGGAACCAAAAAAACGGGCCCCCGTTTCAGGGGGAACCCATTTAAGCGCGACACCGGGGGTAGGAACCAAAAAACGGGGGTAGGAACCAAAAAAAGGGCCCCCGTTTCCGGGGGGACCGATTTAAGCGCAACACCGGGGGTAGGAACCAAAAAACGGGGGTAGGAACCAAAAAAACGGGCCCCCGTTTCCGGGGGGACCCATTTAAGCGCGACACCGGGGGTAGGAACCAAAAAACGGGCGTAGGAACCAAAAAAACGGGCCCCCGTTTCAGGGGGAACCCATTTAAGCGCGACACCGGGGGTAGGAACCAAAAAACGGGGGTAGGAACCAAAAAAACGGGCCCCCGTTTCCGGGGGGACCCATTTAAGCGCGACAAAGGGGGTAGGAACCAAAAAACGGGGGTAGGAACCAAAAAAACGGGCCCCCGTTTCCGGGGGGACCCATTTAAGCACGACACCGGGGGTAGGAACCAAAAAACGGGGGTAGGAACCAAAAAAACGGGCCCCGTTTCCGGGGGGACCCCTTTAAGCGCGACACCGGGGGTAGGAACCGAAAAACAAGCCCCCGTTTCCGGGGGGACCCATTTAAGCGCGACACCGGGGGTAGGAAACAAAAAACGGGGGTTGGAACCAAAAAAACGGGCCCCCGTTTCCGGGAGGACCCATTTAAGCGCGACACCGGGGGTAGGAACCAAAAAACGGGGGTAGGAACCAAAAAAACTGGCCCCCGTTTCCCGGGGGACCCATTTAAGCGCGACACCGGGGGTAGGAACAAAAAAATGGGGGTAGGAACCAAAAAAACGGGCCTCCGTTTCCGGGGGGACCCATTTAAGCGCGACACGGGGGGTAGGAACCAAAAAACGGGGGTAGGAACCAAAAAAACGGGACCCCGTTTCCAGGGGGACCCATTTAAGCGTGACACCATGGGTAGGAACCAAAAAACGGGGGTAGGAACCAAAAAAACGGGCCCCCGTTTCCGGGGGGACCCATTTAAGCGCGACACCGGAGGTAGGAACCAAAAAACGGGGATAGGAACCAAAAAAATGGGCACAGTTTCCTAGGGGACACATTTAAGCGCGACACCGGGGGTAGGAACCAAAAAACAGGGCTAGGATCCAAAAAACAGGGCCCCCGTTTCCGGGGGGACCCATTTAAGCATGACACTGGGTGTAGGAACCAGAAAACGGGGGTAGGAAGCAAAAAAACGGGCCCCCGTTTCCGGGGGACCCATTTAAGCGCGACACCGGGGGTAGGAACCAAAAAACGGGGGTAGGAACCAAAAAAACGGGCCCCCGTTTCCGGGGGGACCCATTTAAGCGCGACACCGGGTGTAGGAACCAAAAAACGGGGGTAGGAACCAAAAAAACGGGCCCCCGTTTCCGGGGGGACCCATTTAAGCGCGACACCGGGGGTAGGAACCAAAAAACGGGGGTAGGAAACAAAAAAACGGGCCCCCATTTCCGGGAGGACCCATTTAAGCGCGACACCGGGGGTAGGAACCAAAAAACGGGGGTAGGAACCAAAAAAAGGGCCCCCGTTTCCGGGGGGACCGATTTAAGCGCAACACCGGGGGTAGGAACCAAAAAACGGGGGTAGGAACCAAAAAAACGGGCCCCCGTTTCCGGGGGGACCCATTTAAGCGCGACACCGGGGGTAGGAACCAAAAAACGGGGGTAGGAACCAAAAAAACGGGCCCCCGTTTCCGGGGGGACCCATTTAAGCACGACACCGGGGGTAGGAACCAAAAAACGGGGTAGGAACCAAAAAAACGGGCCCCCGTTTCCAGGGGGACCCATTTAAGCGCGACACTGGGGGTAGGAACCAAAAAACAAGCCCCCGTTTCCGGGGGGACCCATTTAAGCGCGACACCGGGGGTAGGAAACAAAAAACGGGGGTAGGAACCAAAAAAACGGGCCCCCGTTTCCGGGAGGACCCATTTAAGCGCGACACCGGGGGTAGGAACCAAAAAACGGGGGTAGGAACGAAAAAAACTGGCCCCCGTTTCCCGGGGGACCCATTTAAGCGCGACACCGGGGGTAGGAACAAAAAAATGGGGGTAGGAACCAAAAAAACGGGCCTCCATTTCCGGGGGGACCCATTTAAGCGCGACACCGGGGGTAGGAACCAAAAAACGGGGGTAGGAACCAAAAAAACGGGACCCCGTTTCCGGGGGGACCCATTTAAGCGCGACACTGGGGGTAGGAACCAAAAAAAAAGCCCCCGTTTCCGGGGGGACCCATTTAAGCGCGACACCGGGGGTAGGAACAAAAAAACGGGGGTAGGAACCCAAAAAACGGGCCCCCGTTTCCGGGAGGACCCATTTAAGCGCGACACCGGGGGTAGGAACCAACAAACGGGGGTAGGAACCAAAAAAACGGGCCCCCGTTTCCGGGGGGACCCATTTAAGCGCGACACCGGGGTAGGATAAAGAAATGGGGGTAGGAACCAAAAAAACGGGGCTCCGTTTCCGGGGGGACCCATTTAAGCGCGACACCGGGGGTAGGAACTTAAAAACGGGGGTAGGAACTAAAAAAACGGGCCTCCGTTTCCTGGGGGACCCATTTAAGCGAGACACCGGGGGTAGGAACCAAAAAACGGGGGTAGGAACCAAAAAAACGGGCCCCCGTTTCCGGGGGGAGCAATTTAAGCGCGACACCGGGGGTAGGAACCAAAAAACAGGCCCCCGTTTCCGGGGGGACCCATTTAAGCGCGACACCGGGGGTAGGAACCAAAAAACGGGGGTAGGAACCAAAAAAACGGGCCCCCTTTTCCGGGGGGACGCATTTAAGCGCGACACCGGGGGTAGGAACCAAAAAACGGGGGTAGGAACCAAAAAAACGGGCCCCCGTTTCCGGGGGGACCCATTTAAGCGCGACACCGGGGGTAGGAACCAAAAAACGGGGGTAGGAACGAAAAAAACGGGCCCCCGTTTCCGGGGGGACCCATTTAAGCGCGACACCGGGGGTAGGAACCAAAAAACGGAGGTAGGAAGCAAAAAAACGGGCCCCCGTTTCCGGGGGGACCCATTTAAACGTGATACCGGGGGTAGGAACCAAAAAATGGGAGTAGGAACCGAAAAAACGGGCCTCCGTTTCCGGGGGGACCCATTTAAGCGCGACACCGGGGGTAGGAACCAAAAAACAGGCCCCTGTTTCCGGGGGGACCCATTTAAGCGCGACACCGGGGGTAGGAACCAAAAAACGGGGGTAGGAACAAAAAAAACGGGCCCCCGTTTCCGGGGGGACCCATTTAAGCGCGACACCGGGGGTAGGAACCAAAAAACGGGGGTAGGAACCAAAAAAACGGGCCCCTGTTTCCGGGGGGACCCATTTAGGCGCGACACCGGGTGTAGGAACCAAAAAACGGGGGTAGGAACCAAAAAACGGGGGTAGGAACCAAAAAAACGGGCGTCCGTTTCCGGGGGGACCCATTTAAGCGCGACACCGGGTGTAGGAACCAAAAAACGGGGGTAGGAACCAAAAAACGGGGGTAGGAACCAAAAAAACGGGCGTCCGTTTCCGGGGGGACCCATTTAAGCGCGACACCGGGGGTAGGAACCAAAAAACGGGGGTAGGAACCAAAAAAACGGGCCCCCGTTTCCGGGGGGACCCATTTAAGCGAGTCACCGGGGGTAGGAACCAAAAAACGGGGGTAGGAACCAAAAAAACGGGTCCCCGTTTCCGGGGGGACCCATTTAAGCGCGACACCGGGGGTAGGAACCAAAAATGGGGGTAGGAACCAAAAAAACGGGCCCCCGTTTCCGGGGGACCCGTTTAAGCGCGACACCGGGGGTAGGAACCAAAAAACGGGGGTAGGAACCAAAAAAACGGGCCCCCGTTTCCGGGGGGACCCATTTAAGCGCGACACCGGGGGTAGGAACCAAAAAACGGGGGTAGGAACCAAAAAAAACGGGCCCCCGTTTCCGGGGGGACCCATTTAAGCGCGACACCGGGGGGTAGGAACCAAAAAACGGGGGTAGGATCCAAAAAAACGGGCCCCCGTTTCCGGGGGGACCCATTTAAGCGCGACACCGGGGGTAGGAACCATTAAACGGGGGTAGGAACTAAAAAAACGGGCCCCCGTTACCGGGGGGACCCATTTAAGCGCGACACCGGGGGTAGGAACCAAAAAACGGGGGTAGGAACCAAAAAAACGGGCCTCCGTTTCCGGGGGGACCCATTTAAGCGCGACACCGCGGGTAGGAACCAAAAAACGGGGGTAGGAACCAAAAAAACGGGCCTCCGTTTCCAGGGGGACCCATTTAAGCGCGACACCGGGGGTAGGAACCAAAAAACGGGGGTAGGAACCAAAAAAACGGGCCCCCGTTTCCGGGGGGACCCATTTAAGCGCGACACCGGGGGTAGGAACCAAAAACGGGGGTAGGAACCAAAAAAACGGGCCTCCGTTTCCGGGGGGACCCATTTAAGCGCGACACCGGGGGTTGGAACCAAAAAACGGGGGTAGGAACCGAAAAAACGGGCCCCCGTTTCCGGGGGAACCCATTTAAGCGCGACACCGGGGGTAGGAACCAAAAATGGGGGTAGGAACCAAAAAAACGGGCCCCCGTTTCCGGGGGGACCCGTTTAAGCGCGACACCGGGGGTAGGAACCAAAAAACGGGGGTAGGAACCAAAAAAACGGGTCCCCGTTTCCGGGGGGACCCATTTAAGCGCGACACCGGGGGTAGGAACCAAAAAACGGGGGTAGGAACCAAAAAAACGGGCCCCCGTTTCCGGGGGGACCCATTTAAGCGCGACACCGGGGGTAGGAACCAAAAAACGGGGGTAGGATCCAAAAAAACGGGCCCCCGTTTCCGGGGGGACCCATTTAAGCGCGACACCGGGGGTAGGAACCATTAAACGGGGGTAGGAACTAAAAAAACGGGCCCCCGTTTCCGGGGGGACCCATTTAAGCGCGACACCGGGGGTAGGAACCAAAAAACGGGGGTAGGAACCAAAAAAACGGGCCTCCGTTTCCGGGGGGACCCATTTAAGCGCGACACCGCGGGTAGGAACCAAAAAACGGGGGTAGGAACCAAAAAAACGGGCCCCTGTTTCCGGGGGGACCCATTTAAGCGAGACACCGCGGGTAGGAACCAAAAAACGGGGGTAGGAACCAAAAAAACGGGCCTCCGTTTCCAGGGGGACCCATTTAAGCGCGACACCGGGGGTAGGAACCAAAAAACGGGGGTAGGAACCAAAAAAACGGGCCCCCGTTTCCGGGGGGACCCATTTAAGCGCGACACCGGGGGTAGGAACCAAAAACGGGGGTAGGAACCAAAAAAACGGGCCTCCGTTTCCGGGGGGACCCATTTAAGCGCGACACCGGGGGTTGGAACCAAAAAACTGGGGTAGGAACCGAAAAAACGGGCCCCCGTTTCCGGGGGAACCCATTTAAGAGCGACACCGGGGGTAGGAACCAAAAATGGGGGTAGGAACCAAAAAAACGGGCCCCCGTTTCCGGGGGGACCCGTTTAAGCGCGACACCGGGGGTAGGAACCAAAAAACGGGGGTAGGAACCAAAAAAACGGGCCTCCGTTTCCGGGGGGACCCATTTAAGCGCGACACCGCGGGTAGGAACCAAAAAACGGAGGTAGGAACCAAAAATACGGGCCTCCGTTTCCGGGGGGACCCATTTAAGCGCGACACCGCGGGTAGGAACCAAAAAACGGGGGTAGGAACCAAAAAAACGGGCCCCCGTTTCCGGGGGGACCCATTTAAGCGCGACACCGGGGGTAGGAACCAAAAAACGGGGGTAGGAACCGAAAAAACGGGCCCCCGTTTCCGGGGGGACGCATTTAAGCGCGACACCGGGGGAAGGAACCAAAAAATGGGGGTAGGAACCGAAAAAACGGGCCTCCGTTTCCGGGGGGACCCATTTAAGCGCGACACCGCGGGTAGGAACCAAAAAACGGGGGTAGGAACCAAAAAAACGGGCCCCCGTTTCCGGGGGGACCCATTTAAGCGCGACACCGGGGGTAGGAACCAAAAAACGGGGGTAGGAACCGAAAAAACGGGCCCCCGTTTCCGGGGGGACCCATTTAAGCGCGACACCGGGGGTAGGAAACAAAAAATGGGGGTAGGAACCGAAAAAACGGGCATCCGTTTCCGGGGGGACCCATTCAAGCGCGACACCGGGGGTAGGAACCAAAAAACGGGGGTAGGAACCGAAAAAACGGGCTCCCGTTTCCGGGGGGACCCATTTAAGCGCGACACTGGGGGTAGGAACCAAAAAACAAGCCCCCGTTTCCGGGGGGACCCATTTAAGCGCGACACCGGGGGTAGGAAACAAAAAACGGGGGTAGGAACCAAAAAAACGGGCCCCCGTTTCCGGGAGGACCCATTTAAGCGCGACACCGGGGGTAGGAACCAAAAAACGGGGGTAGGAACGAAAAAAACTGGCCCCCGTTTCCCGGGGGACCCATTTAAGCGCGACACCGGGGGTAGGAACAAAAAAATGGGGGTAGGAACCAAAAAAACGGGCCTCCATTTCCGGGGGGACCCATTTAAGCGCGACACCGGGGGTAGGAACCAAAAAACGGGGGTAGGAACCAAAAAAACGGGACCCCGTTTCCGGGGGGACCCATTTAAGCGCGACACTGGGGGTAGGAACCAAAAAAAAAGCCCCCGTTTCCGGGGGGACCCATTTAAGCGCGACACCGGGGGTAGGAACAAAAAAACGGGGGTAGGAACCCAAAAAACGGGCCCCCGTTTCCGGGAGGACCCATTTAAGCGCGACACCGGGGGTAGGAACCAACAAACGGGGGTAGGAACCAAAAAAACGGGCCCCCGTTTCCGGGGGGACCCATTTAAGCGCGTCACCGGGGTAGGATAAAGAAATGGGGGTAGGAACCAAAAAAACGGGGCTCCGTTTCCGGGGGGACCCATTTAAGCGCGACACCGGGGGTAGGAACTTAAAAACGGGGGTAGGAACTAAAAAAACGGGCCTCCGTTTCCTGGGGGACCCATTTAAGCGAGACACCGGGGGTAGGAACCAAAAAACGGGGGTAGGAACCAAAAAAACGGGCCCCCGTTTCCGGGGGGAGCAATTTAAGCGCGACACCGGGGGTAGGAACCAAAAAACAGGCCCCCGTTTCCGGGGGGACCCATTTAAGCGCGACACCGGGGGTAGGAACCAAAAAACGGGGGTAGGAACCAAAAAAACGGGCCCCCTTTTCCGGGGGGACGCATTTAAGCGCGACACCGGGGGTAGGAACCAAAAAACGGGGGTAGGAACCAAAAAAACGGGCCCCCGTTTCCGGGGGGACCCATTTAAGCGCGACACCGGGGGTAGGAACCAAAAAACGGGGGTAGGAACGAAAAAAACGGGCCCCCGTTTCCGGGGGGACCCATTTAAGCGCGACACCGGGGGTAGGAACCAAAAAACGGAGGTAGGAACCAAAAAAACGGGCCCCCGTTTCCGGGGGGACCCATTTAAACGTGATACCGGGGGTAGGAACCAAAAAATGGGAGTAGGAACCGAAAAAACGGGCCTCCGTTTCCGGGGGGACCCATTTAAGCGCGACACCGGGGGTAGGAACCAAAAAACAGGCCCCTGTTTCCGGGGGGACCCATTTAAGCGCGACACCGGGGGTAGGAACCAAAAAACGGGGGTAGGAACAAAAAAAACGGGCCCCCGTTTCCGGGGGGACCCATTTAAGCGCGACACCGGGGGTAGGAACCAAAAAACGGGGGTAGGAACCAAAAAAACGGGCCCCTGTTTCCGGGGGGACCCATTTAAGCGCGACACCGGGTGTAGGAACCAAAAAACGGGGGTAGGAACCAAAAAACGGGGGTAGGAACCAAAAAAACGGGCGTCCGTTTCCGGGGGGACCCATTTAAGCGCGACACCGGGTGTAGGAACCAAAAAACGGGGGTAGGAACCAAAAAACGGGGGTAGGAACCAAAAAAACGGGCGTCCGTTTCCGGGGGGACCCATTTAAGCGCGACACCGGGGGTAGGAACCAAAAAACGGGGGTAGGAACCAAAAAAACGGGCCCCCGTTTCCGGGGGGACCCATTTAAGCGAGTCACCGGGGGTAGGAACCAAAAAACGGGGGTAGGAACCAAAAAAACGCGTCCCCGTTTCCGGGGGGACCCATTTAAGCGCGACACCGGGGGTAGGAACCAAAAATGGGGGTAGGAACCAAAAAAACGGGCCCCCGTTTCCGGGGGGACCCGTTTAAGCGCGACACCGGGGGTAGGAACCAAAAAACGGGGGTAGGAACCAAAAAAACGGGCCCCCGTTTCCGGGGGGACCCATTTAAGCGCGACACCGGGGGTAGGAACCAAAAAACGGGGGTAGGAACCAAAAAAACGGGCCCCCGTTTCCGGGGGGACCCATTTAAGCGCGACACCGGGGGTAGGAACCAAAAAACGGGGGTAGGATCCAAAAAAACGGGCCCCCGTTTCCGGGGGGACCCATTTAAGCGCGACACCGGGGGTAGGAACCATTAAACGGGGGTAGGAACTAAAAAAACGGGCCCCCGTTTCCGGGGGGACCCATTTAAGCGCGACACCGGGGGTAGGAACCAAAAAACGGGGGTAGGAACCAAAAAAACGGGCCCCTGTTTCCGGGGGGACCCATTTAAGCGAGACACCGCGGGTAGGAACCAAAAAACGGGGGTAGGAACCAAAAAAACGGGCCTCCGTTTCCAGGGGGACCCATTTAAGCGCGACACCGGGGGTAGGAACCAAAAAACGGGGGTAGGAACCAAAAAAACGGGCCTCCGTTTCCGGTGGGACCCATTTAAGCGCGACACAGGGGGTAGGAACCAAAAAACGGGGGTAGGAACCGAAAAAACGGGCCCCCGTTTCCGGGGGGACCCATTTAAGCGTGACACCGGGGGTAGGAACCAAAAAACGGGGGTAGGAACCAAAAAAACGGGCCTCCGTTTCCGGGGGGACCCATTTAAGCGTGACACCGGGGGTAGGAACCAAAAAACGGGGGTAGGAACCAAAAAAACGGGCCCCCGTTTCCGGGGGGACCCATTTAAGCGCGACACCGCGGGTAGGAACAAAAAAAAGGGGGTAGGAACCAAAAAAACGGGCCCCTGTTTCCGGGGGGACCCATTTAAGCGAGACACCGTGGGTAGGAACCAAAAAACGGGGGTAGGAACCAAAAAAAACGGGCCTCCGTTTCCGGGGGGACCCATTTAAGCGCGACACCGCGGGTAGGAACCAAAAAACGGGGGTAGGAACCAAAAAAACGGGCCCCCGTTTCCGGGGGGACCCATTTAAGCGCGACACCGGGGGTAGGAACCAAAAAACGGGGGTAGGAACCGAAAAAACGGGCCCCCGTTTCCGGGGGGACCAATTTAAGCGCGACACCGGGGGTAGGAAACAAAAAATGGGGGTAGGAACCGAAAAAACGGGCATCCGTTTCCGGGGGGACCCATTTAAGCGCGACACCGGGGGTAGGAACCAAAAAACGGGGGTAGGAACCGAAAAAACGGGCTCCCGTTTCCGGGGGGACCCATTTAAGCGCGACAGCGGGGGTAGGAACCAAAAAACGGGTGTAGGAACCAAAAAAACGGGCCCCCGTTTCCGGGGGGACCCATTTAAAGCGCGACACCGGGGGTAGGAACCAAAAATGGGGGTAGGAACCAAAAAAACGGGCCCCCGTTTCCGGGGGGACCCGTTTAAGCGCGAAACCGGGGGTAGGAACCAAAAAACGGGGGTAGGAACCAAAAAAACGGGCCCCCGTTTCCGGGGGGACCCATTTAAGCGCGACACCGGGGGTAGGAACCAAAAAACGGGGGTAGGAACCAAAAAAACGGGCCCCCGTTTCCGGGGGGACCCATTTAAGCGCGACACCGGGGGTAGGAACCAAAAAACGGGGGTAGGATCCAAAAAAACGGGCCCCCGTTTCCGGGGGGACCCATTTAAGCGCGACACCGGGGGTAGGAACCATTAAACGGGGGTAGGAACTAAAAAAACGGGCCCCCGTTTCCGGGGGGACCCATTTAAGCGCGACACCGGGGGTAGGAACCAAAAAACGGGGGTAGGAACCAAAAAAACGGGCCCCCGTTTCCGGGGGGACCCATTTAAGCGCGACACCGGGGGTAGGAACCAAAAACGGGGGTAGGAACCAAAAAAACGGGCCTCCGTTTCCGGGGGGACCCATTTAAGCGCGACACCGGGGGTTGGAACCAAAAAACTGGGGTAGGAACCGAAAAAACGGGCCCCCGTTTCCGGGGGAACCCATTTAAGAGCGACACCGGGGGTAGGAACCAAAAAACGGGGGTAGGAACCGAAAAAACGGGCTCCCGTTTCCGGGGGGACCCATTTAAGCGCGACAGCGGGGGTAGGAACCAAAAAACGGGTGTAGGAACCAAAAAAACGGGCCCCCGTTTCCGGGGGGACCCATTTAAAGCGCGACACCGGGGGTAGGAACCAAAAATGGGGGTAGGAACCAAAAAAACGGGCCTCCGTTTCCGGGGGGACCCATTTAAGCGCGACACAGGGGGTAGGAACCAAAAAACGGGGGTAGGAACCGAAAAAACGGGCCCCCGTTTCCGGGGGGACCCATTTAAGCGTGACACCGGGGGTAGGAACCAAAAAGCGGGGGTAGGAACCAAAAAAACGGGCCTCCGTTTCCGGGGGGACCCATTTAAGCGTGACACCGGGGGTAGGAACCAAAAAACGGGGGTAGGAACCAAAAAAACGGGCCCCCGTTTCCGGGGGGACCCATTTAAGCGCGACACCGCGGGTAGGAACAAAAAAAAGGGGGTAGGAACCAAAAAAACGGGCCCCTGTTTCCGGGGGGACCCATTTAAGCGAGACACCGTGGGTAGGAACCAAAAAACGGGGGTAGGAACCAAAAAAACGGGCCTCCGTTTCCGGGGGGACCCATTTAAGCGTGACACCGGGGGTAGGAACCAAAAAACGGGGGTAGGAACCAAAAAAACGGGCCCCCGTTTCCGGGGGGACCCATTTAAGCGCGACACCGCGGGTAGGAACAAAAAAACGGGGGTAGGAACCAAAAAAACGGGCCCCTGTTTCCGGGGGGACCCATTTAAGCGAGACACCGCGGGTAGGAACCAAAAAACGGGGGTAGGAACCAAAAAAACGGGCCTCCGTTTCCAGGGGGACCCATTTAAGCGCGACACCGGGGGTAGGAACCAAAAAACAGGGGTAGGAACCAAAAAAACGGGCCCCCGTTTCCGGGGGGACCCATTTAAGCGCGACACCGGGGGTAGGAACCAAAAAACGGGGGTAGGAACCAAAAAAACGGGCCCCCGTTTCCGGGGGACCCATTTAAGCGCGACACCGGGGGTAGGAACCAAAAATGGGGGTAGGAACCAAAAAAACGGGCCCCCGTTTCCAGGGGGACCCATTTAAGCGCGACACCGTGGGTAGGAACCAAAAAACGGGGGTAGGAACCAAAAAAACGGGCCCCCGTTTCCGGGGGGACCCATTTAAGCGCGACACCGCGGGTAGGAACCAAAAAACGGGGGTAGGAACCAAAAAAACGGGCCCCCGTTTCCGGGGGGAACCATTTAAGCGCGACACCGGGGGTAGGAACCAAAAAACGGGGGTAGGAACCGAAAAAACGGGCCCCCGTTTCCGGGGGGACCCATTTAAGCGTGACACCGGGGGTAGGAACCAAAAAACGGGGGTAGGAACCAAAAAAACGGGCCCCCGTTTCCGGGGGGACCCATTTAAGCGCGACACCGGGTGTAGGAACCAAAAAACGGGGGTAGGAACCAAAAAAACGGGCCCCCGTTTCCGGGGGGACCCATTTAAGCGCGACACCGGGTGTAGGAACCAAAAAACGGGGGTAGGAACCAAAAAACGGGGGTAGGAACCAAAAAAACGGGCCTCCGTTTCCAGGGGGACCCATTTAAGCGCGACACCGGGGGTAGGAACCAAAAAACGGGGGTAGGAACCGAAAAAACGGGCCCCCGTTTCCGGGGGGACCCATTTAAGCGCGACACCGGGGGTAGGAACCAAAAAACGGGGGTAGGAACCAAAAAAACGGGCCTCCGTTTCCGGGGGGACCCATTTAAGCGTGAAACCGGGGGTAGGAACCAAAAAATGGGGGTAGGAACTCAAAAAACGGGCCCCCGTTTCCGAGGGGACCCATTTAAGCGCGATACCGGGGGTAGGAACCAAAAAACTGGGGTAGGAACCAAAAAAACGGGCCCCCGTTTCCTGGGGGACCAATTCAAGCGCGACACCGGGGGTGGGAACCAAAAAACGGGGGTAGGAACAAAAAAAACGGGCCCCCGTTTCCGGGGGGACCCATTTAAGCGCGACACCGGGTGTAGGAACCAAAAAACGGGGGTAGGAACCAAAAAACGGGGGTAGGAACCAAAAAAACGGGCGTCCGTTTCCGGGGGGACCCATTTAAGCGCGACACCGGGTGTAGGAACCAAAAAACGGGGGTAGGAACCAAAAAACGGGGGTAGGAACCAAAAAAACGGGCGTCCGTTTCCGGGGGGACCCATTTAAGCGCGACACCGGGGGTAGGAACCAAAAAACGGGGGTAGGAACCAAAAAAACGGGCCCCCGTTTCCGGGGGGACCCATTTAAGCGAGTCACCGGGGGTAGGAACCAAAAAACGGGGGTAGAAACCAAAAAAACGGGTCCCCGTTTCCGGGGGGACCCATTTAAGCGCGACACCGGGGGTAGGAACCAAAAATGGGGGTAGGAACCAAAAAAACGGGCCCCCGTTTCCGGGGGGACCCGTTTAAGCGCGACACCGGGGGTAGGAACCAAAAAACGGGGGTAGGAACCAAAAAAACGGGCCCCCGTTTCCGGGGGGACCCATTTAAGCGCGACACCGGGGGTAGGAACCAAAAAACGGGGGTAGGAACCAAAAAAACGGGCCCCCGTTTCCGGGGGGACCCATTTAAGCGCGACACCGGGGGTAGGAACCAAAAAACGGGGGTAGGATCCAAAAAAACGGGCCCCCGTTTCCGGGGGGACCCATTTAAGCGCGACACCGGGGGTAGGAACCATTAAACGGGGGTAGGAACTAAAAAAACGGGCCCCCTTTTCCGGGGGGACCCATTTAAGCGCGACACCGGGGGTAGGAACCAAAAAACGGGGGTAGAAACCAAAAAAACGGGCCTCCGTTTCCGGGGGGACCCATTTAAGCGCGACACCGCGGGTAGGAACCAAAAAACGGGGGTAGGAACCAAAAAAACGGGCCCCTGTTTCCGGGGGGACCCATTTAAGCGAGACACCGCGGGTAGGAACCAAAAAACGGGGGTAGGAACCAAAAAAACGGGCCTCCGTTTCCAGGGGGACCCATTTAAGCGCGACACCGGGGGTAGGAACCAAAAAACGGGGGTAGGAACCAAAAAAACGGGCCCCCGTTTCCGGGGGGACCCATTTAAGCGCGACACCGGGGGTAGGAACCAAAAACGGGGGTAGGAACCAAAAAAACGGGCCTCCGTTTCCGGGGGGACCCATTTAAGCGCGACACCGGGGGTTGGAACCAAAAAACGGGGGTAGGAACCGAAAAAACGGGCCCCCGTTTCCGGGGGAACCCATTTAAGCGCGACACCGGGGGTAGGAACCAAAAATGGGGGTAGGAACCAAAAAAACGGGCCCCCGTTTCCGGGGGGACCCGTTTAAGCGCGACACCGGGGGTAGGAACCAAAAAACGGGGGTAGGAACCAAAAAAACGGGCCCCCGTTTCCGGGGGGACCCATTTAAGCGCGACACCGGGGGTAGGAACCAAAAAACGGGGGTAGGAACCAAAAAAACGGGCCCCCGTTTCCGGGGGGACCCATTTAAGCGCGACACCGGGGGTAGGAACCAAAAAACGGAGGTAGGATCCAAAAAAACGGGCCCCCGTTTCCGGGGGGACCCATTTAAGCGCGACACCGGGGGTAGGAACCATTAAACGGGGGTAGGAACTAAAAAAACGGGCCCCCGTTTCCGGGGGGACCCATTTAAGCGCGACACCGGGGGTAGGAACCAAAAAACGGGGGTAGGAACCAAAAAAACGGGCCTCCGTTTCCGGGGGGACCCATTTAAGCGCGACACCGCGGGTAGGAACCAAAAAACGGGGGTAGGAACCAAAAAAACGGGCCCCTGTTTCCGGGGGGACCCATTTAAGCGAGACACCGGGGGTAGGAACCAAAAAACGGGGGTAGGAACCAAAAAAACGGGCCTCCGTTTCCAGGGGGACCCATTTAAGCGCGACACCGGGGGTAGGAACCAAAACACGGGGGTAGGAACCAAAAAAACGGGCCCCCGTTTCCGGGGGGACCCATTTAAGCGCGACACCGGGGGTAGGAACCAAAAACGGGGGTAGGAACCAAAAAAACGGGCCTCCGTTTCCGGGGGGACCCATTTAAGCGCGACACCGGGGGTTGGAACCAAAAAACGGGGGTAGGAACCGAAAAAACGGGCCCCCGTTTCCGGGGGAACCCATTTAAGCGCGACACCGGGGGTAGGAACCAAAAATGGGGGTAGGAACCAAAAAAACGGGCCCCCGTTTCCGGGGGGACCCGTTTAAGCGCGACACCGGGGGTAGGAACCAAAAAACGGGGGTAGGAACCAAAAAAACGGGCCTCCGTTTCCGGGGGGACCCATTTAAGCGCGACACCGGGGGTAGGAACCAAAAAACGGGGGTAGGAACCAAAAAAACGGGCCCCCGTTTCCGGGGGGACCCATTTAAGCGCGACACCGGGGGTAGGAACCAAAAAACGGGGGTAGGAACCGAAAAAACGGGCCCCCGTTTCCGGGGGGACGCATTTAAGCGCGACACCGGGGGAAGGAACCAAAAAATGGGGGTAGGAACCGAAAAAACGGGCCTCCGTTTCCGGGGGGACCCATTTAAGCGCGACAGCGGGGGTAGGAACCAAAAACCGGGGGTAGGAACTAAAATAACGGGCCCCCGTTTCCGGGGGGACCTATTTAAGCGCGGCACCATGGTAGGAACCAAAAAACAGGGTTGAGAACCAAAGAAAGGGTCCCCGGTTCCAGTGTGACCCATTTAAGGGCGTCACTAGGGGTGGAAACGAAAAACGGGTTTGGAAACAGGAAGGCGGGCCCCCCCCTTTCCGTTCCTATCTGTTAAGTGAAATAGAACTATTTGGCTTCTTTGTTTTTTTTTTCTTTTTAGGCTTTGCGCTCTTCATAGCAGCTTTTTACTGTTGGTAGGAGAGGAAAATCCAATAGTTCTTTGCGTTCCACGCGTTTGAAAAATCTTAAGGCTGAGACTTGTGAAGTCTTCCCTTTAATTCACATATATGGCATTATAGAGATTTTCGAATTATTTTTAGATTTATGATTTTTCATTTTTGCGCTAGTTAGTAGAATATATTTTGTCTTATTTGGGTTTTTTTTCATTTATTTACTACATTTGGCACCTTTTCCCTTGATTTCATGCTGTGACTGTTAAATAGCCCTAAAAGGACAAAGTTTCTAGGTCTAAGTATGCGTTTCTGACTCTTCTCACATTGATATATTTTTTAAATGATGGAAATTTGGCATTTTCTTCATTTTCCCAGTTCTGGCATTAGATGCGTTTTTGCATTACAGACGTTTTCAGCCTTCCTGGCATCTTTTTCCTCGTTTACATGACAAGTATTCAGAAATGTCCAAATTGTCCCCAAAACTTAAAATGCCTAGAAAATGCCTCCAATTCCAAAAATTCCATAATTCGAAGAATGTGGAACTGTCAAATTAATTTTTTTCCCTATGTTAAGGACTTTTGAGCTAGTTGGCAGTTATTGTATATTTGGCGTTTTTGGCCTTCCTGACGTCTTTTCTGTCCTTATCATGGCAAGTGCTAGAAAAAAAGTCTCCGATAATAGCTGGAATACCATTAACTCAAAATGTCTGATGAATGAAATTCTGACAAGTAATACTTTATTTTACATTTCATTTTATCCCAAAGAAGGCTCGTTTGAGACAGCTTTGTCTTGATTGCATGCCGTGACACAGAAAACCCCAAGAATGCCTTGTTTCACATTTATCGCATACTTAGGATTTTCGAAATTTTTGGCCTGCTTTGAATATTTCGCATACTGGCCGTGCCAACAAGGGTAAAACTATCAAAGAGCCAAGAATGCGTTTTTGACATTTCTGGCTTGATAGAGATTATTCGAATTTTTTCACCAGTTATTGTTTTTTGTCACTGTTGCAATTGTTGGCCTTTTTTTCGCCTTTTGGCACTTCTTTCTATATTTGTCACCTTTGACATAATTGATGTATAGCGCATGCCTTGACACATAAAAACACCGAGCTAGAAAAATGCCAAGAAGACATCTTTTAACATTCCTAGGTTTTTGAGGGGATTTTCCATTTTATTCGGATACTTTGAATAATTTTCTTACTTGCCATGGAAAGAAATTTTAAAAATTTAAATTAAAAAAAAAAGTTTCTGACATTCTCATAAGGTCTTGCATAAATTTTGAAAATATCGCTATTTCATTTTCCCAATTCTTGGGGCTATTTGGTTTTTTTGACATTATTGGCGTTTTCAGCCTTCTTGGTATCATTTTCATCGTTAACATGAAAGAATTGAAAAACTGCAAAGAAAAGCCCCAAAAGTTAAAGCCCCCAGCAAATGGCACTAATTCCAAGAATTTCAATTTTCGGAAGATTGAGGAAACTGTCAAAAATTGCTTTTTAACATGCTAGGCATTCTTGAGATATTGGGCATTTTTTTGTATAGGTCATGTTTTTGGAATTTTTGTCATCTTTTGCGTAGTTATTATGGCAAGAAGTAGGAAAAAACTTCCCGAAAATTAAAGGAATAGTAATAATTCTGCAAATCTGAAGCATGACAAAAAAAAAAAAACCATGATGCATTATCTTACATTTCTTGCGTGATTGAGATTTTCAGTTTTTTTAATCATTGTCATATTTTGTCTTTTTTGGTGCAACCTGGCATTATTGGCATGTTGACTTTTTTCCCTCTATTTGGCATCTTTGACATAATGTAACTTGATGGCATGCTGTGATGCATAAAAACACCAAGAAGGAGAAAAATACCATGAATGCAGTTTTTTAAGCAGTGATTCTTCTGATTTCCAAAATTCTTGGGCCCTTTGAGCTATGTCTCATGCTTAAAATGCCAAGAACGCCTAAAATTCAAGAACTCCAAAAATCTTTTTCTCAGATGTATGGCACTACTGGACTTTTTGAATTTTTTGACTACTTGACATGTTCATCCTTTTTTTGGAAACTTGGCATATTTTATCTTTTTGACACTAAAGGCATTTTCTGTCTTTTTGCCATTTTTTTTACACAGTCGCCATGATAATAATTCGAAAAAGAGCTAAATATGTCCATAATTTCAAACCCCCCCCCAATAGACCAGTAATTCCAAAGTTTGGGAGACGGGCGGAAACGGGAAGAATACATTTTTTGCCATTCCAGGCGTTCTTGAGATACTTGGCTTTTTTTTTTTTTTAACCTTCTTTATGTATTTTCATCCTTATCATGGCAAGAACACGAGAAACATTCAAGTAAATTGCAGCAATACCAATAATTCCAAAAGTCTGAAGAAGGACAAAAAACAGCAGTACATTTTTTCACATTTGTGGACTGATTGCGATTTTTCATCTTTTGTGACTACTTTTCTTCTTTTGCCATTTTTGTGCTCCTTGGCGTTTTTGGCATTTTTTAGCGTTATTTTCAATACTTAGCATCCTTGATGTAGCTTGCTTTAATCGGTTGCCGTGATTTATAAAAACGCGGAGAGTGACAAAATGTTACCAATGCAGTTTTTTTAAGCATGTCTCGCATTCTTGGGATTTCCTAAATTTTTGGCATATTTGCAATACTTCACATACTTGGCGTGCCGATAATTACAAAAATTCCAGACGTCCAAGAATGCGTTTCTGACATTCCTCACGATAGATATTTGGAATTTTTCCAATTGGCATTCCATTGGAATTTTTCCAATTGGCATATTCTTCATTTTTCCGCTAATTGTCATTTGTTTACGTTATTGGCAGAATAGGCGTTTTCTGGCAGGCTTGGTATCTTTTTCATCATTGCTATGACAAGAATTACAGAAAATCCAAAACTACCATAATTAAGCGCCAGGAAAATGGCAACAATGATTTTTTTACATTTCTAAGCAACCTTCATAGATTTGGCAATAATGGAGTTTTTTTCGCATTTTTGCGAAAATCTCTTTTGTATTGATAGCAAGCCAAAAAGTCGAAAACAAATTCCCGAAAATTACAGGAGTACCAAAATATTAAAAACGTCTGAACTATAAAAAAAAATGAGAGGCAATGCATTATGTGACATTTCTGTTAAGATTCAGCTTTCCGAAATCTTTGAATCCTGAAATTATCCAATTTGCGCTACTTGGCCTTACTGACACTTCGAATTTAATTCCATTTTATACAATGTCAGCAATTCCAAACATGCAAAAAGTCTAAGAATGCGTTTCCTATATTTCTGGCAACGATTGCAATTTTTTAATTTTGTGAATAGTTCGTTTTTTCATCCTTGTGCGGAAACTTGGCATTGTTGGGCTTTTTGACATCACAGGCATTTCCACGGTTCTTGCCGTCTTTTGCATTGTTGCAAAGACAAAATTGGAAAAAATCCAGGATAGCCGATAATTTCAAAACATCTCCCATCAAAGCTCGTGAGAAAATCGTAAATGGTAAGGTTACATTTTTGCCATTCCAGGCACGCTTCCGATACTTGGCTTTTTTGGCATTTAGGGGATTTTTGACTGTCTTGACTAAAAAAAATCCCTTCTCTCAAGAATGCTCCGAATGGCAAAAATGTAGTCTTCCCATATTTCCCCTCCTAAGCTTTACAATTATTGGAACTACGGGCAATTGGGTGGGGGAGAACTTTGGGCATTTTTGCAATTTTTGGAATTCTTGGCATGGCAACCATTGGAAAAGATGTCAAGAAGGCTGAAACGCCTAAAATGTAAAAAATCCCTAACAATGCCAAGACTCCATAAAAAGATAATAATGCCAAGTAGTCAAAAAATTAAATTTCCAGTCATACCACTAATACATGAAAGTGATTCTTGAACTTTCTGAATTTTTGGAATTGGTGGTACTGCAAACATGCAAAATGAAATAGCATGCAAAAACTTCCGTAAATACCTAGCATGTAAGAAATGCTAGGAAACGCAGTCTTGTCATATTTTTTCATTTTTGCAAGCAAACATGGGACTCTATGCAAAATATGTAAAAGAAGGGAAATAAATTTTCAAAAAATATTTTGCTTGTTTAAAATGCCAAGTGTTGCAAAAATTAAAAAACACCAACATTCCGTTTATATACTACTACTTCTTGAATTTTTTGAATGCTTGTCATTTTCATTCTTTTTCGGAATCTACACAATTTTGGCCTTCTTGAGGTTTCAGGGGTTTTTGGTCTTTTTGATATTTTTTACATAGTTCCCATGATAAGAATGCGAAGTAAATCTAAATATGTACATTATTTCAAAATCTGTCAATGTACCAGTAATTCCAGTAGATACAAATCTGTGAGAAGGAAAATATGGCACGAATACTTTTTTGCCTTAATTAGGCATTCTTGAACTAGTTGGCTCTTTGGTATTCGTGGGGTTTTGAACATCTTGACGTCTTTTTATCGTTAGCAATGAAAAACGTTCCTGTAAATTGCAGCACTACCAATCTTTACAAATGTCTGAAAAATGACCAAAACGCAGCAAATACGTTTTTGCGACTTTCTGGACTGAATGACATTTTCGAATATTTTGAATAAAAATTTTATTGCCGTTTTTGCGCTCCTTCGTGTTTTTGGCATTTTTAGCAAAAGTTTCAAAATTTAGTATCCTTGAAATTACCCGCATGCACTGAGTTTTAAAAACGCCAAGAATGACAAAATGCAAAGAATGCGTTTATTAGCATTTTTAACATTTTCGAAATTTTTGGCATATTCCCAATACTTCACATACTTGGTGTGCCTCTAATTAAAGAATTCCAGAGATCCCAGAATGCATTTCTAACTTTTCTTGCTGGATAGATATTTTTAATTTTTTTGAATATATGTCATTCTCTTCATTTTTATGATAATTGGCACAAATGTGTCATTTTATGCATTTTCTGCCTTTTCGCGTCTTTTTCATCGCTGACATGACAACTATTCTGATATGTCCAAAATGCCCCTAAACTTCAAATCTATGGAAAATTTCACTAAATCCAAAAGTTTCCAAAAATTGGAAGAGTGAGGAAGTATCTAAATTATTTTTTTACCGTATGATAAGGCCTCGAGTATGTATATTTGGCGTTTTTGAACTTCGTGACATGTTTTCTACTCTTATCCTGGTAAGAAGTAGAAAGAAATTTTCGAAAATGGCTGGAATACCATTAATTCTGAAAGTCTGAAAAGTGACAAGAATGACAAGAAATGCATTATTTTACATTTCATGAGAAATTGACATTTTCAATTTTTTAAAAAAGTATTTTTTTGGTACTTTTTTGTCTACTTGGCGTTATTGGATCTTTTGGCATTTTTTCCCATATAATGCACGTTTCCCAGAGATTGTCTGGATTGCATGTTGTGACACAAAAAATGTCAAGAATGAAAAAACTCCCCCTAGAATTCCTTTTTTCACATTTATCGCATACTTAGGATTTTCGAAATTTTTGGGATACGTTGAATATTTCGCATACTTGCCGTGTCAATAAGGATAAACATATTAAAGAGCCATGAATGCGTTTCTGACATTTCTTGCGTGACTGAGATTTTCGAAATTTTTTTATCACGTATTTTTTTTGTCACTTTTGCAATTCTTGGCTTTTTTCGCATTTTTGGCACTTCTTTCTATATTCAGTATCTCTGATACAATTTAGGTTAATCGCATGCCTTGACACAAAAACACCAAGAAGGAAAAAATGCGAAGAAAGAATTTTTTAACATTCCTAGATTTTTTGGGGGATATTTCCAAATAATTCCGATAGTTTTACTAATTTGCTTACTTACCGTGGAAAGAAATAAAAAAAATTATAGGTCGAAGAATGTGATTCTAACATTCTCGCAAGATAGGTTTTGCATATATTGTGAAAACTTGGCATTTTTGGTAATTTTCTCCTTATTTGCTATCTTTGACACAGTTTGTCTTGATTGTGTGCCGTGACTCATGAATTTTGCATGCTTAAAATTCCATGGATTGCAAAAATTAAAAAAATCCAAGATTCCGTTTCCAAGCTATCTGCCACTACTGGACTTCTTGAATTTTTTGAATACTTTGCACTTTAATCCTTTTTCGGAATCTTCACAATTTTGGCCTATTTGACACGTCAGGCTTTTTCGATCTTAATGCCATTTTTTACTTAGCTACCATGATAAGAATGCGAAGAAAATCTAAATATGTGCATTATTTCAGTGGTTACAAAGGTGTGAGAAGGAAAATATGGTAAGAATACTTTTTTGCCATATTTCGCATTCTTCAGCTGTTTGGCTCTTTGGTATTTGTGGGGTTTTGACCATCTTGACGTCTTTTATCATTACCAATGAAAAACGTTCCTGTAATTTGTAGCACTACCAATCTTTCCAAATTCTGAAAAATGACCAAAACGCAGCAAATACGTTTTTGAGACTTTGTGGACTGATTGACTGATTGGAATTTTTTTGAATAATAATTGTATTGCTACTTTTGCGCTCTTTGGTATTTTTGGCATTTTTAGCAAAACTTTCAAAATTTAGTATCCTTTAAATTACCCGCTAAAGCGCCAAGAATGACAAAATGCCAAGAATACGTTTATTAGCATTTCTAACATTCTTGGGATTTCCGAAATTTTTGGCGTATTACCAATACGTAACATACCTGGCGTGTGTTTAATTAAAGAATTCCAGAGATCCGAGAATGCAGTTCTAACTTTTCTCGCATGATATTCTGAATTATTTAAATATATGGTATTCTTATTATTTTTACGCTATTTGGCATTATATGCATTTTCAGTCTTCTGGTATCTTTTTCGCCCTTGCTGTGACAAGCCTTCAAAAATATCTGAAATTCCCCAACATTTCAAAATGCCCGAAAAAGACAGTAAATACAAAAGTTCGAAAATTAAGTAGAGGAAAATGGCAAAATACACAGTATTGGCATATTTGGCACACCTTTTATTTTTGGAGTTTTTATCCTCGATACCTTTTGATATCATGGCAAAAAAGTTGAAAAAAGATTTCCTTAAATTACAGGCGCACAAAAATTACAAAGATCTGAGGAATTACAAAAATGACAGGGATTCATTATTTGAAATTCCTGGCATGATTGAGATTTTTTCTAGTTTTTGGAATATAATTTTTTATAACATTTCTAATACTTAGCATTACTGGCATTTTTGAAAATTTATTTCCCTTCTTTTACATATTTTGCGTAGAGTCCCATGTTTGCTTGCAAAAATGAAAAAATATGACAAGACTGCGTTTCCTAGCATTTCTTACATGCTAGGTATTTACGGAAGTTTTTGCATGCTATTTCATTTTGCATGTTTGCAGTACCACCAATTCCAAAAATTCAGAAAGTTCAAGAATCACTTTCATGTATTAGTGGTATGACTGGAAATTTAATTTTTTGACTACTTGGCATTATTATCTTTTTATGGAGTCTTGGCATTGTTAGGGATTTTTTACATTTTAGGCGTTTCAGCCTTCTTGACATCTTTTCCAATGGTTGCCATGCCAAGAATTCCAAAAATTGCAAAAATGCCCAAAGTTCTCCCCCACCCAATTGCCCGTAGTTCCAATAATTGTAAAGCTTAGGAGGGGAAATATGGGAAGACTACATTTTTGCCATTCGGAGCATTCTTGAGAGAAGGGATTTTTTTTAGTCAAGACAGTCAAAAATCCCCTAAATGCCAAAAAAGCCAAGTATCGGAAGCGTGCCTGGAATGGCAAAAATGTAACCTTACCATTTACGATTTTCTCACGAGCTTTGATGGGAGATGTTTTGAAATTATCGGCTATCCTGGATTTTTTCCAATTTTGTCTTTGCAACAATGCAAAAGACGGCAAGAACCGTGGAAATGCCTGTGATGTCAAAAAGCCCAACAATGCCAAGTTTCCGCACAAGGATGAAAAAACGAACTATTCACAAAATTAAAAAATTGCAATCGTTGCCAGAAATATAGGAAACGCATTCTTAGACTTTTTGCATGTTTGGAATTGCTGACATTGTATAAAATGGAATTAAATTCGAAGTGTCAGTAAGGCCAAGTAGCGCAAATTGGATAATTTCAGGATTCAAAGATTTCGGAAAGCTGAATCTTAACAGAAATGTCACATAATGCATTGCCTCTCATTTTTTTTTATAGTTCAGACGTTTTTAATATTTTGGTACTCCTGTAATTTTCGGGAATTTGTTTTCGACTTTTTGGCTTGCTATCAATACAAAAGAGATTTTCGCAAAAATGCGAAAAAAACTCCATTATTGCCAAATCTATGAAGGTTGCTTAGAAATGTAAAAAAATCATTGTTGCCATTTTCCTGGCGCTTAATTATGGTAGTTTTGGATTTTCTGTAATTCTTGTCATAGCAATGATGAAAAAGATACCAAGCCTGCCAGAAAACGCCTATTCTGCCAATAACGTAAACAAATGACAATTAGCGGAAAAATGAAGAATATGCCAATTGGAAAAATTCCAATGGAATGCCAATTGGAAAAATTCCAAATATCTATCGTGAGGAATGTCAGAAACGCATTCTTGGACGTCTGGAATTTTTGTAATTATCGGCACGCCAAGTATGTGAAGTATTGCAAATATGCCAAAAATTTAGGAAATCCCAAGAATGCGAGACATGCTTAAAAAAACTGCATTGGTAACATTTTGTCACTCTCCGCGTTTTTATAAATCACGGCAACCGATTAAAGCAAGCTACATCAAGGATGCTAAGTATTGAAAATAACGCTAAAAAATGCCAAAAACGCCAAGGAGCACAAAAATGGCAAAAGAAGAAAAGTAGTCACAAAAGATGAAAAATCGCAATCAGTCCACAAATGTGAAAAAATGTACTGCTGTTTTTTGTCCTTCTTCAGACTTTTGGAATTATTGGTATTGCTGCAATTTACTTGAATGTTTCTCGTGTTCTTGCCATGATAAGGATGAAAATACATAAAGAAGGTTAAAAAAAAAAAAAAGCCAAGTATCTCAAGAACGCCTGGAATGGCAAAAAATGTATTCTTCCCGTTTCCGCCCGTCTCCCAAACTTTGGAATTACTGGTCTATTGGGGGGGGGTTTGAAATTATGGACATATTTAGCTCTTTTTCGAATTATTATCATGGCGACTGTGTAAAAAAAATGGCAAAAAGACAGAAAATGCCTTTAGTGTCAAAAAGATAAAATATGCCAAGTTTCCAAAAAAAGGATGAACATGTCAAGTAGTCAAAAAATTCAAAAAGTCCAGTAGTGCCATACATCTGAGAAAAAGATTTTTGGAGTTCTTGAATTTTAGGCGTTCTTGGCATTTTAAGCATGAGACATAGCTCAAAGGGCCCAAGAATTTTGGAAATCAGAAGAATCACTGCTTAAAAAACTGCATTCATGGTATTTTTCTCCTTCTTGGTGTTTTTATGCATCACAGCATGCCATCAAGTTACATTATGTCAAAGATGCCAAATAGAGGGAAAAAAGTCAACATGCCAATAATGCCAGGTTGCACCAAAAAAGACAAAATATGACAATGATTAAAAAAACTGAAAATCTCAATCACGCAAGAAATGTAAGATAATGCATCATGGTTTTTTTTTTTTTGTCATGCTTCAGATTTGCAGAATTATTACTATTCCTTTAATTTTCGGGAAGTTTTTTCCTACTTCTTGCCATAATAACTACGCAAAAGATGACAAAAATTCCAAAAACATGACCTATACAAAAAAATGCCCAATATCTCAAGAATGCCTAGCATGTTAAAAAGCAATTTTTGACAGTTTCCTCAATCTTCCGAAAATTGAAATTCTTGGAATTAGTGCCATTTGCTGGGGGCTTTAACTTTTGGGGCTTTTCTTTGCAGTTTTTCAATTCTTTCATGTTAACGATGAAAATGATACCAAGAAGGCTGAAAACGCCAATAATGTCAAAAAAACCAAATAGCCCCAAGAATTGGGAAAATGAAATAGCGATATTTTCAAAATTTATGCAAGACCTTATGAGAATGTCAGAAACTTTTTTTTTTAATTTAAATTTTTAAAATTTCTTTCCATGGCAAGTAAGAAAATTATTCAAAGTATCCGAATAAAATGGAAAATCCCCTCAAAAACCTAGGAATGTTAAAAGATGTCTTCTTGGCATTTTTCTAGCTCGGTGTTTTTATGTGTCAAGGCATGCGCTATACATCAATTATGTCAAAGGTGACAAATATAGAAAGAAGTGCCAAAAGGCGAAAAAAAGGCCAACAATTGCAACAGTGACAAAAAACAATAACTGGTGAAAAAATTCGAATAATCTCTATCAAGCCAGAAATGTCAAAAACGCATTCTTGGCTCTTTGATAGTTTTACCCTTGTTGGCACGGCCAGTATGCGAAATATTCAAAGCAGGCCAAAAATTTCGAAAATCCTAAGTATGCGATAAATGTGAAACAAGGCATTCTTGGGGTTTTCTGTGTCACGGCATGCAATCAAGACAAAGCTGTCTCAAACGAGCCTTCTTTGGGATAAAATGAAATGTAAAATAAAGTATTACTTGTCAGAATTTCATTCATCAGACATTTTGAGTTAATGGTATTCCAGCTATTATCGGAGACTTTTTTTCTAGCACTTGCCATGATAAGGACAGAAAAGACGTCAGGAAGGCCAAAAACGCCAAATATACAATAACTGCCAACTAGCTCAAAAGTCCTTAACATAGGGAAAAAAATTAATTTGACAGTTCCACATTCTTCGAATTATGGAATTTTTGGAATTGGAGGCATTTTCTAGGCATTTTAAGTTTTGGGGACAATTTGGACATTTCTGAATACTTGTCATGTAAACGAGGAAAAAGATGCCAGGAAGGCTGAAAACGTCTGTAATGCAAAAACGCATCTAATGCCAGAACTGGGAAAATGAAGAAAATGCCAAATTTCCATCATTTAAAAAATATATCAATGTGAGAAGAGTCAGAAACGCATACTTAGACCTAGAAACTTTGTCCTTTTAGGGCTATTTAACAGTCACAGCATGAAATCAAGGGAAAAGGTGCCAAATGTAGTAAATAAATGAAAAAAAACCCAAATAAGACAAAATATATTCTACTAACTAGCGCAAAAATGAAAAATCATAAATCTAAAAATAATTCGAAAATCTCTATAATGCCATATATGTGAATTAAAGGGAAGACTTCACAAGTCTCAGCCTTAAGATTTTTCAAACGCGTGGAACGCAAAGAACTATTGGATTTTCCTCTCCTACCAACAGTAAAAAGCTGCTATGAAGAGCGCAAAGCCTAAAAAGAAAAAAAAAACAAAGAAGCCAAATAGTTCTATTTCACTTAACAGATAGGAACGGAAAGGGGGGGGCCCGCCTTCCTGTTTCCAAACCCGTTTTTCGTTTCCACCCCTAGTGACGCCCTTAAATGGGTCACACTGGAACCGGGGACCCTTTCTTTGGTTCTCAACCCTGTTTTTTGGTTCCTACCATGGTGCCGCGCTTAAATAGGTCCCCCCGGAAACGGGGGCCCGTTATTTTAGTTCCTACCCCCGGTTTTTGGTTCCTACCCCCGGTGTCGCGCTTAAATGGGTCCCCCCGGAAACGAGGGCCCGTTTTTTTGGTTCCTACCCCCATTTTTGGTTCCTACCCCCGGTGTCGCGCTAAAATGGGTCCCCCCGGAAACGGGGGCCCGTTTTTTTGGTTCCTACCCCCGTTTTTTGGTTCCTACACCCGGTGACGCGCTTAAATGGGTCCCCCCGGAAACGGGGGCCCGTTTTTTTGGTTCCTACCCCCGTTTAATGCTTCCTACCCCCGGTGTCGCGCTTAAATGGGTCCCCCCGGAAACGGGGGCCCGTTTTTTTGGTTCCTACCCCCGTTTTTTGGTTCCTACCCCCGGTGTCGCGCTTAAATGGGTCCCCCCGGAAAAGGGGGCCCGTTTTTTTGGTTCCTACCCCCGTTTTTTGGTTCCTACCCCCGGTGTCGCGCTTAAATGGGTCCCCCCGGAAACGGGGGCCTGTTTTTTGGTTCCTACCCCCGGTGTCGCGCTTAAATGGCTCCCCCCGGAAACGGGGGTCCGTTTTTTTGGTTCTTACCCCAGTTTTTTGGTTCCTACCCCCGGTGTCGCGCTTAAATGGGTCCCCTCGGAAACGGGGGCCCGTTTTTTGAGTTCCTACCCCCGTTTTTTGGTTCCTACCCCCGGTGTCGCGCTTAAATGGGTCCCCCCGGAAACGGGGGCCCGTTTTTTTGGTTCCTACCCCCGTTTTTTGGTTCCTACCCCCGGTGTCGCGCTTAAATGGGTCCCCCCGGAAACGGGGGCCCGTTTTTTTGGTTCCTACACCCGTTTTTTGGTTCCTACCCACGTTGTCGCGCTTAAATGGGTCCCCCTGGAAACGGAGGCCCGTTTTTTTGGTTCCTACCCCCGGTGTCACGCTTAAATGGGTCCCCCCGGAAACGGGGGCCCGTTTTTTCGGTTCCTACCCCCGTTTTTTGGTTCCTACCCCCGGTGTCGCGGTAAAATGGGTCCCCCCGGAAACGGGGGCCCGTTTTTTTGGTTCCTACCCCCGTTTTTTGGTTCCTACACCCGGTGACGCGCTTAAATGGGTCCCCCCGGAAACGGGGGCCCGTTTTTTTGGTTCCTACTCCCGTTTAATGGTTCCTACCCCCGCTGTCGCGCTTAAATGGGTCCCCCCGGAAACGGGGGCCCGTTTTTTTGGTTCCTACCCCCGTTTTTTGGTTCCTACCCCCGGTGTCGCGCTTCAATGGGTCCCCCCGGAAAAGGAGGCCCGTTTTTTTGGTTCCTACCCCCGTTTTTTGGTTCCTACCCCCGGTGTCGCGCTTAAATGGGTCCCCCCGGAAACGGGGGCCCATTTTTTTGGTTCCTACCCCCGTTTTTTGGTTCCTACCCACGGTGTTGCGCTTAAATGGGTCCCCCTGGAAACGGAGGCCCGTTTTTTTGGTTCCTACCCCCGGTGTCGCGCTTAAATGGGTCCCCCCGGAAACGGGGGCCCGTTTTTTTGGTTCCTACCCCCGTTTTTTGGTTCCTACACCCGGTGTCGCGCTTAAATGGGTCCCCCCGGAAACGGGGGCCCGTTTTTTTGGTTCCTACCCTCGTTTTTTGGTTCCTACCCCCGGTGTCGCGCTTAAATGGGTCCCCCCGGAAACGGGGGCCCGTTTTTTTGGTTCCTACCCCCGTTTTTTGGTTCCTACCCCCGGTGTCGCATTTAAATGGGTCCCCCCGGAAAAGGGGGCCCGTTTTTTTGGTTCCTACCCCCGTTTTTTGGTTCCTACCCCCGGTGTCGCGCTTAAATGGCTCCCCCCGGAAACGGGGGCCCGTTTTTTTGGTTCCTACCCCAGTTTTTTGGTTCCTACCCCCGGTATCGCGCTTAAATGGGTCCCCTCGGAAACGGGGGCCCGTTTTTTGAGTTCCTACCCCCGTTTTTTGGTTCCTACCCCTGGTGTCGCGCTTAAATGGGTCCCCCCGGAAACGGGGGCCCGTTTTTTCGGTTCCTACCCCCGTTTAATGGTTCCTACCCCCGGTGTCGCGCTTAAATGGGTCCCCCCGGAAACGGAGGCCCGTTTTTTTGGTTCCTACCCCCATTTTTTGGTTCCTACCCCCGGTGTCACGCTTAAATGGGTCCCCCCGGAAACGGGGGCCCGTTTTTTTGGTTCCTACCCCCGTTTTTTGGTTCCTACCCGCGGTGTCGCGCTTAAATGGGTGCCCCCGGAAACGGAGGCCCGTTTTTTTGGTTCCTAGCCCCGTTTTTTGGTTCCTACCCGCGGTGTCGCGCTTAAATGGGTCCCCCCGGAAACGGAGGCCCGGTTTTTTGGTTCCTACCCCCATTTTTGGTTCCTACCCCCGGTGTCGCGCTAAAATGGGTCCCCCCGGAAACGGGGGCCCGTTTTTTCGGTTACTACCCCCGTTTAATGGTTCCTACCCCCGGTGTCGCGCTTAAATGGGTCCCCCCGGAAACGGAGGCCCGTTTTTTTGGTTCCTACCCACATTTTTTGGTTCCTACCCCCGGTGTCACGCTTAAATGGGTCCCCCCGGAAACGGGGGCCCGTTTTTTTGGTTCCTACCCCCGTTTTTTGGTTCCTACCCGCGGTGTCGCGCTTAAATGGGTGCCCCCGGAAACGGAGGCCCGTTTTTTTGGTTCCTAGCCCCGTTTTTTGGTTCCTACCCGCGGTGTCGCGCTTAAATGGGTCCCCCCGGAAACGGAGGCCCGTTTTTTTGGTTCCTACCCCCATTTTTGGTTCCTACCCCCGGTGTCGCGCTAAAATGGGTCCCCCCGGAAACGGGGGCCCGTTTTTTTGGTTCCTACCCCCGTTTTTTGGTTCCTACCCACGGTGTCGCGCTTAAATGGGTCCCCCTGGAAACGGAGGCCCGTTTTTTTGGTTCCTACCCCCGTTTTTTGGTTCCTACCCCCGGTGTCGCGCTTAAATGGGTCCCCCCGGAAATGGGGGCCTGTTTTTTGGTTCCTACTCCCGGTGTCGCGCTTAAATGGCTCCCCCCGGAAACGGGGGTCCGTTTTTTTGGTTCCTACCCCAGTTTTTTGGTTCCTACCCCCGGTATCGCGCTTAAATGGCTCCCCTCGGAAACGGGGGCCCGTTTTTTGAGTTCCTACCCCCGTTTTTTGGTTCCTACCCCCGGTGTCGCACTTAAATGGGTCCCCCTGGAAACGGGGGCCCGTTTTTTCGGTTCCTACCCCCGTTTTTTGGTTCCTACCCCCGGTGTCGCGCTTAAATGGGTCCCCCCGGAAACGGGGGCCCGTTTTTTCGGTTCCTACCCCCGTTTTTTGGTTCCTACCCCCGGTGTCGCGCTTAAACGGGTCCCCCCGGAAACGGGGGCCCGTTTTTTTGGTTCCTACCCCCGTTTTTTGGTTCCTACCCCCGGTGTCGTGCTTAAACGGGTCCCCCCGGAAACAGGGGCCCGTTTTTTTGTTTCCTACCCCCATTTTTGGTTCCTACCCCCGGTGTCGCGCTTAAATGGGTCCCCCCGGAAACGTGGGCCCGTTTTTTTGGTTCCTACCCCCGTTTTTTGGTTCCTACCCCCGGTGTCGCGCTTAAATGGGTCCCCCCGGAAACGGGGGCCCGTTTTTTTGGTTCCTACCCCCGTTTTTTGGTTCCTACCCCCGGTGTTGCGCTTAAATGGGTTCCCCCGGAAACGGAAGCCCGTTTTTTTGCTTCCTACCCCCGTTTTTGGTTCGTACCCCCGGTGTCGCGCTTAAATGGGTCCCCCCGGAAACTGGGGCCCGTTTCTTCGGTTCCTACCCCCGTTTTTTGGTTCCTACCCCCCGTGTCGCGCTTAAATGGGTCCCCCCGGAAACGGAGGCCCGTTTTTTTGGTTCCTACCCCCATTTTTGGTTCCTACCCCCGGTGTCGCGCTTAAATGGGTCCCCCCGGAAACGGGGGCCCGTTTTTTTGGTTCCTACCCCCGTTTTTTGGTTCCTACCCCCCGGTGTCGCGCTTAAATGGGTCCCCCCGGAAACGGGGGCCCGTTTTTTTGGTTCCTACCCTCGTTTTTTGGTTCCTACACCCAGTGTCGCGCTTAAATGGGTCCCCCCGGAAACGGGGGCCCGTTTTTTTGGTTCCTACCCCCGTTTTTTGGTTCCCACCCCCGGTGTCGCGCTTGAATTGGTCCCCCCCGAAACGGGGGCCCGTTTTTTTGGTTCCTACCCCCGTTTTTTGGTTCCTACCCCCGGTGTCGCGCTTAAATGGGTCCCCCCGGAAACGGGGGCCCGTTTTTTTGGTTCCTACCCCCGTTTTTTGGTTCCTACCCCCGGTGTCGCGCTTAAATGGGTTCCCCCGGAAACGGAGGCCCGTTTTTTTGCTTCCTACCCCCGTTTTTGGTTCGTACCCCTGGTGTCGCGCTTAAATGGGTCCCCCCGGAAACGGGGGCCCGTTTTTTTGGTTCCTACCCCTGTTTTTTGGTTCCTACCCCCGGTGTCGCGCTTAAATGGGTTCCCCCGGAAACGGAGGCCCGTTTTTTTGCTTGCTACCCCCGTTTTTGGTTCGTACCCCCGGTGTCGCGCTTAAATGGGTCCCCCCGGAAACGGGGGCCCGTTTTTTCGGTTCCTACCCCCGTTTTTTGGTTCCTACCCCCGGTGTCGCGCTTAAATGGGTCCCCCCGGAAACGGGGGCCCGTTTTTTTGGTTCCTACCCCCGTTTTTTGGTTCCTACCCCCGGTGTCGCGCTTAAATGGGTTCCCCCGAAACGGAGGCCCGTTTTTTTGCTTCCTACCCCCGTTTTTGGTTCGTACCCCCGGTGTCGCGCTTAAATGGGTCCCCCCGGAAATGGGGGCCCGTTTATTCGGTTCCTACCCCCGTTTTTTGGTTCCTACCCCCCGTGTCGCGCTTAAATGGGTCCCCAAAGAAACGGAGGCCCGTTTTTTTGGTTCCTACCCCCATTTTTGGTTCCTACCCCCGGTGTCGCGCTTAAATGGGTCCCCCCGGAAACGGGGGCCCGTTTTTTTGGTTCCTACCCCCGTTTTTTGGTTCCTACCCCCGGTGTCGCGCTTAAATGGGTCTCCCCGGAAACGGGGGCCCGTTTTTTTGGTTCCTACCCTCGTTTTTTGGTTCCTACACCCGGTGTCGCGCTTAAATGGGTCCCCCCGGAAACGGGGGCCCGTTTTTTTGGTTCCTACCCCCGTTTTTTGGTTCCCACCCCCGGTGTCGCGCTTGAATTGGTCCCCCCGGAAACGGGGGCCCGTTTTTTTGGTTCCTACCCCAGTTTTTTGGTTCCTACCCCCGGTATCGCGCTTAAATGGGTCCCCTCGGAAACGGGGGCCCGTTTTTTGAGTTCCTACCCCCGTTTTTTGGTTCCTACCCCCGGTGTCGCACTTAAATGGGTCCCCCCGGAAACGGGGGCCCGTTTTTTCGGTTCCTACCCCCGTTTTTTGGTTCCTACCCCCGGTGTCGCGCTTAAATGGGTCCCCCCGGAAACGGAGGCCCGTTTTTTTGGTTCCTACCCCCGTTTTTTGGTTCCTACCCCCGGTGTCGCGCTTAAATGGGTCCCCCCGGAAACGGGGGCCCGTTTTTTTGGTTCCTACCCCCATTTTTTGGTTCCTACACCCGGTGTCGCGCTTAAATGGGTCCCCTCGGAAACGGGGGCCCGTTTTTTTGGTTCCTACCCTCGTTTTTTGGTTCCCACCCCCGGTGTCGCGCTTGAATTGGTCCCCCCGGAAACGGGGGCCCGTTTTTTTAGTTCCTACCCCCGTTTAATGGTTCCTACCCCCGGTGTCGCGCTTCAATGGGTCCCCCCGGAAACGGGGGCCCGTTTTTTTGGTTCCTACCCCCGTTTTTTGGTTCCTACCCCCGGTGTCGCGCTTAAATGGGTCCCCCCGGAAACGGGGGCCCGTTTTTTTGGTTCCTACCCCCGTTTTTTGGTTCCTACCCCCGGTGTCGCGCTTAAACGGGTCCCCCAAGAAACGGGGGCCCGTTTTTTTGGTTCCTACCCCCGTTTTTTGGTTCCTACCCCCGGTGTCGCGCTTAAACGGGTCCCCCCGGAAACGGGGGCCCGTTTTTTTGGTTCCTACCCCCGTTTTTTGGTTCCTACCCCCGGTGTCGTGCTTAAACGGGTCCCCCCGGAAACAGGGGCCCGTTTTTTTGTTTCCTACCCCCATTTTTGGTTCCTACCCCCGGTGTCGCGCTTAAATGGGTCCCCCCGGAAACTTGGGCCCGTTTTTTTGGTTCCTACCCCCGTTTTTTGGTTCCTACCCCCGGTGTCGCGCTTAAATGGGTCCCCCCGGAAACGGGGGCCCGTTTTTTTGGTTCCTACCCCCGTTTTTTGGTTCCTACCCCCGGTGTTGCGCTTAAATGGGTTCCCCCGGAAACGGAAGCCCGTTTTTTTGCTTCCTACCCCCGTTTTTGGTTCGTACCCCCGGTGTCGCGCTTAAATGGGTCCCCCCGGAAACTGGGGCCCGTTTTTTCGGTTCCTACCCCCGTTTTTTGGTTCCTACCCCCCGTGTCGCGCTTAAATGGGTCCCCCCGGAAACGGAGGCCCGTTTTTTTGGTTCCTACCCCCATTTTTGGTTCCTACCCCCGGTGTCGCGCTTAAATGGGTCCCCCCGGAAACGGGGGCCCGTTTTTTTGGTTCCTACCCCCGTTTTTTGGTTCCTACCCCCCGGTGTCGCGCTTAAATGAGTCCCCCCGGAAACGGGGGCCCGTTTTTTTGGTTCCTACCCTCGTTTTTTGGTTCCTACACCCAGTGTCGCGCTTAAATGGGTCCCCCCGGAAACGGGGGCCCGTTTTTTTGGTTCCTACCCCCGTTTTTTGGTTCCCACCCCCGGTGTCGCGCTTGAATTGGTCCCCCCCGAAACGGGGGCCCGTTTTTTTGGTTCCTACCCCCGTTTTTTGGTTCCTACCCCCGGTGTCGCGCTTAAATGGGTCCCCCCGGAAACGGGGGCCCGTTTTTTTGGTTCCTACCCCCGTTTTTTGGTTCCTACCCCCGGTGTCGCGCTTAAATGGGTTCCCCCGGAAACGGAGGCCCGTTTTTTTGCTTCCTACCCCCGTTTTTGGTTCGTACCCCTGGTGTCGCGCTTAAATGGGTCCCCCCGGAAACGGGGGCCCGTTTTTTTGGTTCCTACCCCTGTTTTTTGGTTCCTACCCCCGGTGTCGCGCTTAAATGGGTTCCCCCGGAAACGGAGGCCCGTTTTTTTGCTTGCTACCCCCGTTTTTGGTTCGTACCCCCGGTGTCGCGCTTAAATGGGTCCCCCCGGAAACGGGGGCCCGTTTTTTCGGTTCCTACCCCCGTTTTTTGGTTCCTACCCCCGGTGTCGCGCTTAAATGGGTCCCCCCGGAAACGGGGGCCCGTTTTTTTGGTTCCTACCCCCGTTTTTTGGTTCCTACCCCCGGTGTCGCGCTTAAATGGGTTCCCCCGAAACGGAGGCCCGTTTTTTTGCTTCCTACCCCCGTTTTTGGTTCGTACCCCCGGTGTTGCGCTTAAATGGGTCCCCCCGGAAACGGGGGCCCGTTTATTCGGTTCCTACCCCCGTTTTTTGGTTCCTACCCCCCGTGTCGCGCTTAAATGGGTCCCCAAAGAAACGGAGGCCCGTTTTTTTGGTTCCTACCCCCATTTTTGGTTCCTACCCCCGGTGTCGCGCTTAAATGGGTCCCCCCGGAAACGGGGGCCCGTTTTTTTGGTTCCTACCCCCGTTTTTTGGTTCCTACCCCCGGTGTCGCGCTTAAATGAGTCCCCCCGGAAACGGGGGCCCGTTTTTTTGGTTCCTACCCTCGTTTTTTGGTTCCTACACCCAGTGTCGCGCTTAAATGGGTCCCCCCGGAAACGGGGGCCCGTTTTTTTGGTTCCTACCCCCGTTTTTTGGTTCCCACCCCCGGTGTCGCGCTTGAATTGGTCCCCCCCGAAACGGGGGCCCGTTTTTTTAGTTCCTACCCCCGTTTTTTGGTTCCTACCCCCGGTGTCGCGCTTAAATGGGTCCCCCCGGAAACGGGGGCCCGTTTTTTTGGTTCCTACCCCCGTTTTTTGGTTCCTACCCCCGGTGTCGCGCTTAAATGGGTTCCCCCGGAAACGGAGGCCCGTTTTTTTGCTTCCTACCCCCGTTTTTGGTTCGTACCCCTGGTGTCGCGCTTAAATGGGTCCCCCCGGAAACGGGGGCCCGTTTTTTTGGTTCCTACCCCTGTTTTTTGGTTCCTACCCCCGGTGTCGCGCTTAAATGGGTTCCCCCGGAAACGGAGGCCCGTTTTTTTGCTTGCTACCCCCGTTTTTGGTTCGTACCCCCGGTGTCGCGCTTAAATGGGTCCCCCCGGAAACGGGGGCCCGTTTTTTCGGTTCCTACCCCCGTTTTTTGGTTCCTACCCCCGGTGTCGCGCTTAAATGGGTCCCCCCGGAAACGGGGGCCCGTTTTTTTGGTTCCTACCCCCGTTTTTTGGTTCCTACCCCCGGTGTCGCGCTTAAATGGGTTCCCCCGAAACGGAGGCCCGTTTTTTTGCTTCCTACCCCCGTTTTTGGTTCGTACCCCCGGTGTTGCGCTTAAATGGGTCCCCCCGGAAACGGGGGCCCGTTTATTCGGTTCCTACCCCCGTTTTTTGGTTCCTACCCCCCGTGTCGCGCTTAAATGGGTCCCCAAAGAAACGGAGGCCCGTTTTTTTGGTTCCTACCCCCATTTTTGGTTCCTACCCCCGGTGTCGCGCTTAAATGGGTCCCCCCGGAAACGGGGGCCCGTTTTTTTGGTTCCTACCCCCGTTTTTTGGTTCCTACCCCCGGTGTCGCGCTTAAATGGGTCTCCCCGGAAACGGGGGCCCGTTTTTTTGGTTCCTACCCTCGTTTTTTGGTTCCTACACCCGGTGTCGCGCTTAAATGGGTCCCCCCGGAAACGGGGGCCCGTTTTTTTGGTTCCTACCCCCGTTTTTTGGTTCCCACCCCCGGTGTCGCGCTTGAATTGGTCCCCCCGGAAACGGGGGCCCGTTTTTTTGGTTCCTACCCCAGTTTTTTGGTTCCTACCCCCGGTATCGCGCTTAAATGGGTCCCCTCGGAAACGGGGGCCCGTTTTTTGAGTTCCTACCCCCGTTTTTTGGTTCCTACCCCCGGTGTCGCGCTTAAATGGGTCCCCCCGGAAACGGGGGCCCGTTTTTTCGGTTCCTACCCCCGTTTTTTGGTTCCTACCCCCCGTGTCGCGCTTAAATGGGTCCCCCCGGAAACGGAGGCCCGTTTTTTTGGTTCCTACCCCCGTTTTTTGGTTCCTACCCCCGGTGTCGCGCTTAAATGGGTCCCCCCGGAAACGGGGGCCCGTTTTTTTGGTTCCTACCCCCATTTTTTGGTTCCTACACCCGGTGTCGCGCTTAAATGGGTCCCCTCGGAAACGGGGGCCCGTTTTTTTGGTTCCTACCCTCGTTTTTTGGTTCCCACCCCCGGTGTCGCGCTTGAATTGGTCCCCCCGGAAACGGGGGCCCGTTTTTTTAGTTCCTACCCCCGTTTAATGGTTCCTACCCCCGGTGTCGCGCTTAAACGGGTCCCCCAAGAAACGGGGGCCCGTTTTTTTGGTTCCTACCCCCGTTTTTTGGTTCCTACCCCCGGTGTCGCGCTTAAACGGGTCCCCCCGGAAACGGGGGCCCGTTTTTTTGGTTCCTACCCCCGTTTTTTGGTTCCTACCCCCGGTGTCGTGCTTAAACGGGTCCCCCCGGAAACAGGGGCCCGTTTTTTTGTTTCCTACCCCCATTTTTGGTTCCTACCCCCGGTGTCGCGCTTAAATGGGTCCCCCCGGAAACGTGGGCCCGTTTTTTTGGTTCCTACCCCCGTTTTTTGGTTCCTACCCCCGGTGTCGCGCTTAAATGGGTCCCCCCGGAAACGGGGGCCCGTTTTTTTGGTTCCTACCCCCGTTTTTTGGTTCCTACCCCCGGTGTTGCGCTTAAATGGGTTCCCCCGGAAACGGAAGCCCGTTTTTTTGCTTCCTACCCCCGTTTTTGGTTCGTACCCCCGGTGTCGCGCTTAAATGGGTCCCCCCGGAAACTGGGGCCCGTTTTTTCGGTTCCTACCCCCGTTTTTTGGTTCCTACCCCCCTGTCGCGCTTAAATGGGTCCCCCCGGAAACGGAGGCCCGTTTTTTTGGTTCCTACCCCCATTTTTGGTTCCTACCCCCGGTGTCGCGCTTAAATGGGTCCCCCCGGAAACGGGGGCCCGTTTTTTTGGTTCCTACCCCCGTTTTTTGGTTCCTACCCCCCGGTGTCGCGCTTAAATGAGTCCCCCCGGAAACGGGGGCCCGTTTTTTTGGTTCCTACCCTCGTTTTTTGTTTCCTACCCCCGGTGTCGCGCTTCAATGGGTCCCCCCGGAAACGGGGGCCCGTTTTTTTGGTTCCTACCCCCGTTTTTTGGTTCCTACCCCCGGTGTCGCGCTTAAATGGGTCCCCCCGGAAACGGGGGCCCGTTTTTTTGGTTCCTACCCCCGTTTTTTGGTTCCTACCCCCGGTGTCGCGCTTAAACGGGTCCCCCAAGAAACGGGGGCCCGTTTTTTTGGTTCCTACCCCCGTTTTTTGGTTCCTACCCCCGGTGTCGCGCTTAAACGGGTCCCCCCGGAAACGGGGGCCCGTTTTTTTGGTTCCTACCCCCGTTTTTTGGTTCCTACCCCCGGTGTCGTGCTTAAACGGGTCCCCCCGGAAACAGGGGCCCGTTTTTTTGTTTCCTACCCCCATTTTTGGTTCCTACCCCCGGTGTCGCGCTTAAATGGGTCCCCCCGGAAACGTGGGCCCGTTTTTTTGGTTCCTACCCCCGTTTTTTGGTTCCTACCCCCGGTGTCGCGCTTAAATGGGTCCCCCCGGAAACGGGGGCCCGTTTTTTTGGTTCCTACCCCCGTTTTTTGGTTCCTACCCCCGGTGTTGCGCTTAAATGGGTTCCCCCGGAAACGGAAGCCCGTTTTTTTGCTTCCTACCCCCGTTTTTGGTTCGTACCCCCGGTGTCGCGCTTAAATGGGTCCCCCCGGAAACTGGGGCCCGTTTTTTCGGTTCCTACCCCCGTTTTTTGGTTCCTACCCCCCGTGTCGCGCTTAAATGGGTCCCCCCGGAAACGGAGGCCCGTTTTTTTGGTTCCTACCCCCATTTTTGGTTCCTACCCCCGGTGTCGCGCTTAAATGGGTCCCCCCGGAAACGGGGGCCCGTTTTTTTGGTTCCTACCCCCGTTTTTTGGTTCCTACCCCCCGGTGTCGCGCTTAAATGAGTCCCCCCGGAAACGGGGGCCCGTTTTTTTGGTTCCTACCCTCGTTTTTTGGTTCCTACACCCAGTGTCGCGCTTAAATGGGTCCCCCCGGAAACGGGGGCCCGTTTTTTTGGTTCCTACCCCCGTTTTTTGGTTCCCACCCCCGGTGTCGCGCTTGAATTGGTCCCCCCCGAAACGGGGGCCCGTTTTTTTGGTTCCTACCCCCGTTTTTTGGTTCCTACCCCCGGTGTCGCGCTTAAATGGGTCCCCCCGGAAACGGGGGCCCGTTTTTTTGGTTCCTACCCCCGTTTTTTGGTTCCTACCCCCGGTGTCGCGCTTAAATGGGTTCCCCCGGAAACGGAGGCCCGTTTTTTTGCTTCCTACCCCCGTTTTTGGTTCGTACCCCTGGTGTCGCGCTTAAATGGGTCCCCCCGGAAACGGGGGCCCGTTTTTTTGGTTCCTACCCCTGTTTTTTGGTTCCTACCCCCGGTGTCGCGCTTAAATGGGTTCCCCCGGAAACGGAGGCCCGTTTTTTTGCTTGCTACCCCCGTTTTTGGTTCGTACCCCCGGTGTCGCGCTTAAATGGGTCCCCCCGGAAACGGGGGCCCGTTTTTTCGGTTCCTACCCCCGTTTTTTGGTTCCTACCCCCGGTGTCGCGCTTAAATGGGTCCCCCCGGAAACGGGGGCCCGTTTTTTTGGTTCCTACCCCCGTTTTTTGGTTCCTACCCCCGGTGTCGCGCTTAAATGGGTTCCCCCGAAACGGAGGCCCGTTTTTTTGCTTCCTACCCCCGTTTTTGGTTCGTACCCCCGGTGTTGCGCTTAAATGGGTCCCCCCGGAAACGGGGGCCCGTTTATTCGGTTCCTACCCCCGTTTTTTGGTTCCTACCCCCCGTGTCGCGCTTAAATGGGTCCCCAAAGAAACGGAGGCCCGTTTTTTTGGTTCCTACCCCCATTTTTGGTTCCTACCCCCGGTGTCGCGCTTAAATGGGTCCCCCCGGAAACGGGGGCCCGTTTTTTTGGTTCCTACCCCCGTTTTTTGGTTCCTACCCCCGGTGTCGCGCTTAAATGGGTCTCCCCGGAAACGGGGGCCCGTTTTTTTGGTTCCTACCCCCGTTTTTTGGTTCCCACCCCCGGTGTCGCGCTTGAATTGGTCCCCCCCGAAACGGGGGCCCGTTTTTTTGGTTCCTACCCCCGTTTTTTGGTTCCTACCCCCGGTGTCGCGCTTAAATGGGTCCCCCCGGAAACGGGGGCCCGTTTTTTTGGTTCCTACCCCCGTTTTTTGGTTCCTACCCCCGGTGTCGCGCTTAAATGGGTTCCCCCGGAAACGGAGGCCCGTTTTTTTGCTTCCTACCCCCGTTTTTGGTTCGTACCCCTGGTGTCGCGCTTAAATGGGTCCCCCCGGAAACGGGGGCCCGTTTTTTTGGTTCCTACCCCTGTTTTTTGGTTCCTACCCCCGGTGTCGCGCTTAAATGGGTTCCCCCGGAAACGGAGGCCCGTTTTTTTGCTTGCTACCCCCGTTTTTGGTTCGTACCCCCGGTGTCGCGCTTAAATGGGTCCCCCCGGAAACGGGGGCCCGTTTTTTCGGTTCCTACCCCCGTTTTTTGGTTCCTACCCCCGGTGTCGCGCTTAAATGGGTCCCCCCGGAAACGGGGGCCCGTTTTTTTGGTTCCTACCCCCGTTTTTTGGTTCCTACCCCCGGTGTCGCGCTTAAATGGGTTCCCCCGAAACGGAGGCCCGTTTTTTTGCTTCCTACCCCCGTTTTTGGTTCGTACCCCCGGTGTTGCGCTTAAATGGGTCCCCCCGGAAACGGGGGCCCGTTTATTCGGTTCCTACCCCCGTTTTTTGGTTCCTACCCCCCGTGTCGCGCTTAAATGGGTCCCCAAAGAAACGGAGGCCCGTTTTTTTGGTTCCTACCCCCATTTTTGGTTCCTACCCCCGGTGTCGCGCTTAAATGGGTCCCCCCGGAAACGGGGGCCCGTTTTTTTGGTTCCTACCCCCGTTTTTTGGTTCCTACCCCCGGTGTCGCGCTTAAATGGGTCTCCCCGGAAACGGGGGCCCGTTTTTTTGGTTCCTACCCCCGTTTTTTGGTTCCCACCCCCGGTGTCGCGCTTGAATTGGTCCCCCCGGAAACGGGGGCCCGTTTTTTTGGTTCCTACCCCAGTTTTTTGGTTCCTACCCCCGGTATCGCGCTTAAATGGGTCCCCTCGGAAACGGGGGCCCGTTTTTTGAGTTCCTACCCCCGTTTTTTGGTTCCTACCCCCGGTGTCGCGCTTAAATGGGTCCCCCCGGAAACGGGGGCCCGTTTTTTCGGTTCCTACCCCCGTTTTTTGGTTCCTACCCCCGGTGTCGCGCTTAAATGGGTCCCCCCGGAAACGGAGGCCCGTTTTTTTGGTTCCTACCCCCGTTTTTTGGTTCCTACCCCCGGTGTCGCGCTTAAATGGGTCCCCCCGGAAACGGGGGCCCGTTTTTTTGGTTCCTACCCCCATTTTTTGGTTCCTACACCCGGTGTCGCGCTTAAATGGGTCCCCTCGGAAACGGGGGCCCGTTTTTTTGGTTCCTACCCTCGTTTTTTGGTTCCCACCCCCGGTGTCGCGCTTGAATTGGTCCCCCCGGAAACGGGGGCCCGTTTTTTTAGTTCCTACCCCCGTTTAATGGTTCCTACCCCCGGTGTCGCGCTTCAATGGGTCCCCCCGGAAACGGGGGCCCGTTTTTTTGGTTCCTACCCCCGTTTTTTGGTTCCTACCCCCGGTGTCGCGCTTAAATGGGTCCCCCCGGAAACGGGGGCCCGTTTTTTTGGTTCCTACCCCCGTTTTTTGGTTCCTACCCCCGGTGTCGCGCTTAAACGGGTCCCCCAAGAAACGGGGGCCCGTTTTTTTGGTTCCTACCCCCGTTTTTTGGTTCCTACCCCCCGGTGTCGCGCTTAAATGGGTCCCCCCGGAAACGGGGGCCCGTTTTTTTTGGTTCCTACCCTCGTTTTTTGGTTCCTACACCCAGTGTCGCGCTTAAATGGGTCCCCCCGGAAACGGGGGCCCGTTTTTTTGGTTCCTACCCCCGTTTTTTGGTTCCCACCCCCGGTGTCGCGCTTGAATTGGTCCCCCCCGAAACGGGGGCCCGTTTTTTTGGTTCCTACCCCCGTTTTTTGGTTCCTACCCCCGGTGTCGCGCTTAAATGGGTCCCCCCGGAAACGGGGGCCCGTTTTTTTGGTTCCTACCCCCGTTTTTTGGTTCCTACCCCCGGTGTCGCGCTAAAAATGGGTTCCCCCGGAAACGGAGGCCCGTTTTTTTGCTTCCTACCCCCGTTTTTGGTTCGTACCCCCGGTGTCGCGCTTAAATGGGTCCCCCCGGAAACGGGGGCCCGTTTTTTTGGTTCCTACCCCTGTTTTTTGGTTCCTACCCCCGGTGTCGCGCTTAAATGGGTTCCCCCGGAAACGGAGGCCCGTTTTTTTGCTTGCTACCCCCGTTTTTGGTTCGTACCCCCGGTGTCGCGCTTAAATGGGTCCCCCCGGAAACGGGGGCCCGTTTTTTCGGTTCCTACCCCCGTTTTTTGGTTCCTACCCCCGGTGTCGCGCTTAAATGGGTCCCCCCGGAAACGGGGGCCCGTTTTTTTGGTTCCTACCCCCGTTTTTTGGTTCCTACCCCCGGTGTCGCGCTTAAATGGGTTCCCCCGAAACGGAGGCCCGTTTTTTTGCTTCCTACCCCCGTTTTTGGTTCGTACCCCCGGTGTCGCGCTTAAATGGGTCCCCCCGGAAACGGGGGCCCGTTTTTTTGGTTCCTACCCCCGTTTTTTGGTTCCTACCCCCGGTGTCGCGCTTAAATGGGTCCCCCCGGAAACGGGGGCCCGTTTTTTTGGTTCCTACCCCCGTTTTTTGGTTCCCACCCCCGGTGTCGCGCTTGAATTGGTCCCCCCGGAAACGGGGGCCCGTTTTTTTGGTTCCTACCCCAGTTTTTTGGTTCCTACCCCCGGTATCGCGCTTAAATGGGTCCCCTCGGAAACGGGGGCCCGTTTTTTGAGTTCCTACCCCCGTTTTTTGGTTCCTACCCCCGGTGTCGCGCTTAAATGGGTCCCCCTGGAAACCGGGGCCCGTTTTTTCGGTTCCTACCCCCGTTTTTTGGTTCCTACCCCCGGTGTCGCGCTTAAATGGGTCCCCCCGGAAACGGAGGCCCGTTTTTTTGGTTCCTACCCCCGTTTTTTGGTTCCTACCCCCGGTGTCGCGCTTAAATGGGTCCCCCCGGAAACGGGGGCCCGTTTTTTCGGTTTCTACCCCCGTTTTTTGGTTCCTACCCCCGTTGTCTCGCTTAAATGGGTCCCCCCGGAAACGGGGGCCCGTTTTTTTGGTTCCTACCTTCGTTTTTTGGTTCCTACCCCCGTTTTTTGGTTCCTACCCCCGGTGTCGCGCTTAAATGGGTCCCCCTGGAAACGGAGGCCTGTTTTTTTGGTTCCTACCCCCGTTTTTTGTTCCTACCCGCGGTGTCGCGCTTAAATGGGTCCCCCCGGAAACAGGGGCCCGTTTTTTTGGTTCCTACCCCCGTTTTTTGGTTCCTACCCGCGGTGTCGCGCTTAAATGGGTCCCCCCGGAAAAGAAGGCCCGTTTTTTTGGTTCCTACCCCCGTTTTTTGGTTCCTACCCCCGGTGTCGCGCTTAAATGGGTCCCCCCGGAAACGGGGGCCCGTTTTTTTAGTTCCTACCCCTGTTTAATGGTTCCTACCCCCCGGTGTCGCGCTTAAATGGGTCCCCCCGGAAACTGGGGCCCGTTTTTTCGGTTCCTACCCCCGTTTTTTGGTTCCTACCCCCCGTGTCGCGCTTAAATGGGTCCCCCCGGAAACGGTGGCCCGTTTTTTTGGTTCCTACCCCCATTTTTGGTTCCTACCCCCGGTGTCGCGCTTAAATGGGTCCCCCCGGAAACGGGGGCCTGTTTTTGGTTCCTACCCCCGGTGTCGCGCTTAAATGGCTCCCCCCGGAAACGGCGGCCCGTTTTTTTGGTTCCTACCCCAGTTTTTTGGTTCCTACCCCCGGTATCGCGCTTAAATGGGTCCCCTCGGAAACGGGGGCCCGTTTTTTGAGTTCCTACCCCCGTTTTTTGGTTCCTACCCCCGGTGTCGCGCTTAAATGGGTCCCCCCGGAAACGGGGGCCCGTTTTTTCGGTTCCTACCCCCGTTTAATGGTTCCTACCCCCGGTGTCGCGCTTAAATGGGTCCCCCCGGAAACGGAGGCCCGTTTTGTTGGTTCCTACCCCCATTTTTTGGTTCCTACCCCCGGTGTCACGCTTAAATGGGTCCCCCCGGAAACGGGGGCCCGTTTTTTCGGTTCCTACCCCCGTTTTTTGGTTCCTACCCCCGGTGTCGCGCTTAAATGGGTCCCCCCGGAAACGGGGGCCCGTTTTTTTGGTTCCTACCCCCGTTTTTTGGTTCCTACCCGCGGTGTCGCGCTTAAATGGGTGCCCCCGGAAACGGAGGCCCGTTTTTTTGGTTCCTAGCCCCGTTTTTTGGTTCCTACCCGCAGTGTCGCGCTTAAATGGGTCCCCCCGGAAACGGAGGCCCGTTTTTTTGCTTCCTACCCCCGTTTTTGGTTCGTACCCCTGGTGTCGCGCTTAAATGGGTCCCCCCGGAAACGGGGGCCCGTTTTTTTGGTTCCTACCCCTGTTTTTTGGTTCCTACCCCCGGTGTCGCACTTAAATGGGTTCCCCCGGAAACGGAGGCCCGTTTTTTTGCTTGCTACCCCCGTTTTTGGTTCGTACCCCCGGTGTCGCGCTTAAATGGGTCCCCCCGGAAACGGGGGCCCGTTTTTTTGGTTCCTACCCCCGTTTTTTGGTTCCTACCCCCGGTGTCGCGCTTAAATGGGTCCCCCCGGAAACGGGGGCCCGTTTTTTTGGTTCCTACCCCCGTTTTTTGGTTCCTACCCCCGGTGTCGCGCTTAAATGGGTTCCCCCGAAACGGAGGCCCGTTTTTTTGCTTCCTACCCCCGTTTTTGGTTCGTACCCCCGGTGTTGCGCTTAAATGGGTCCCCCCGGAAACGGGGGCCCGTTTATTCGGTTCCTACCCCCGTTTTTTGGTTCCTACCCCCCGTGTCGCGCTTAAATGGGTCCCCAAAGAAACGGAGGCCCGTTTTTTTGGTTCCTACCCCCATTTTTGGTTCCTACCCCCGGTGTCGCGCTTAAATGGGTCCCCCCGGAAACGGGGGCCCGTTTTTTTGGTTCCTACCCCCGTTTTTTGGTTCCTACCCCCGGTGTCGCGCTTAAATGGGTCTCCCCGGAAACGGGGGCCCGTTTTTTTGGTTCCTACCCCCGTTTTTTGGTTCCCACCCCCGGTGTCGCGCTTGAATTGGTCCCCCCCGTAACGGGGGCCCGTTTTTTTGGTTCCTACCCCCGTTTTTTGGTTCCTACCCCCGGTGTCGCGCTTAAATGGGTCCCCCCGGAAACGGGGGCCCGTTTTTTTGGTTCCTACCCCCGTTTTTTGGTTCCTACCCCCGGTGTCGCGCTTAAATGGGTTCCCCCGGAAACGGAGGCCCGTTTTTTTGCTTCCTACCCCCGTTTTTGGTTCGTACCCCTGGTGTCGCGCTTAAATGGGTCCCCCCGGAAACGGGGGCCCGTTTTTTTGGTTCCTACCCCTGTTTTTTGGTTCCTACCCCCGGTGTCGCGCTTAAATGGGTTCCCCCGGAAACGGAGGCCCGTTTTTTTGCTTGCTACCCCCGTTTTTGGTTCGTACCCCCGGTGTCGCGCTTAAATGGGTCCCCCCGGAAACGGGGGCCCGTTTTTTCGGTTCCTACCCCCGTTTTTTGGTTCCTACCCCCGGTGTCGCGCTTAAATGGGTCCCCCCGGAAACGGGGGCCCGTTTTTTTGGTTCCTACCCCCGTTTTTTGGTTCCTACCCCCGGTGTCGCGCTTAAATGGGTTCCCCCGAAACGGAGGCCCGTTTTTTTGCTTCCTACCCCCGTTTTTGGTTCGTACCCCCGGTGTTGCGCTTAAATGGGTCCCCCCGGAAACGGGGGCCCGTTTATTCGGTTCCTACCCCCGTTTTTTGGTTCCTACCCCCCGTGTCGCGCTTAAATGGGTCCCCAAAGAAACGGAGGCCCGTTTTTTTGGTTCCTACCCCCATTTTTGGTTCCTACCCCCGGTGTCGCGCTTAAATGGGTCCCCCCGGAAACGGGGGCCCGTTTTTTTGGTTCCTACCCCCGTTTTTTGGTTCCTACCCCCGGTGTCGCGCTTAAATGGGTCTCCCCGGAAACGGGGGCCCGTTTTTTTTGTTCCTACCCTCGTTTTTTGGTTCCTACACCCGGTGTCGCGCTTAAATGGGTCCCCCCGGAAACGGGGGCCCGTTTTTTTGGTTCCTACCCCCGTTTTTTGGTTCCCACCCCCGGTGTCGCGCTTGAATTGGTCCCCCCGGAAACGGGGGCCCGTTTTTTTGGTTCCTACCCCAGTTTTTTGGTTCCTACCCCCGGTATCGCGCTTAAATGGGTCCCCTCGGAAACGGGGGCCCGTTTTTTGAGTTCCTACCCCCGTTTTTTGGTTCCTACCCCCGGTGTCGCGCTTAAATGGGTCCCCCCGGAAACGGGGGCCCGTTTTTTCGGTTCCTACCCCCGTTTTTTGGTTCCTACCCCCGGTGTCGCGCTTAAATGGGTCCCCCCGGAAACGGAGGCCCGTTTTTTTGGTTCCTACCCCCGTTTTTTGGTTCCTACCCCCGGTGTCGCGCTTAAATGGGTCCCCCCGGAAACGGGGGCCCGTTTTTTTGGTTCCTACCCCCATTTTTTGGTTCCTACACCCGGTGTCGCGCTTAAATGGGTCCCCTCGGAAACGGGGGCCCGTTTTTTTGGTTCCTACCCTCGTTTTTTGGTTCCCACCCCCGGTGTCGCGCTTGAATTGGTCCCCCCGGAAACGGGGGCCCGTTTTTTTAGTTCCTACCCCCGTTTAATGGTTCCTACCCCCGGTGTCGCGCTTCAATGGGTCCCCCCGGAAACGGGGGCCCGTTTTTTTGGTTCCTACCCCCGTTTTTTGGTTCCTACCCCCGGTGTCGCGCTTAAATGGGTCCCCCCGGAAACGGGGGCCCGTTTTTTTGGTTCCTACCCCCGTTTTTTGGTTCCTACCCCCGGTGTCGCGCTTAAACGGGTCCCCCAAGAAACGGGGGCCCGTTTTTTTGGTTCCTACCCCCGTTTTTTGGTTCCTACCCCCCGGTGTCGCGCTTAAATGGGTCCCCCCGGAAACGGGGGCCCGTTTTTTTGGTTCCTACCCTCGTTTTTTGGTTCCTACACCCAGTGTCGCGCTTAAATGGGTCCCCCCGGAAACGGGGGCCCGTTTTTTTGGTTCCTACCCCCGTTTTTTGGTTCCCACCCCCGGTGTCGCGCTTGAATTGGTCCCCCCCGAAACGGGGGCCCGTTTTTTTGGTTCCTACCCCCGTTTTTTGGTTCCTACCCCCGGTGTCGCGCTTAAATGGGTCCCCCCGGAAACGGGGGCCCGTTTTTTTTGGTTCCTACCCCCGTTTTTTGGTTCCTACCCCCGGTGTCGCGCTAAAAATGGGTTCCCCCGGAAACGGAGGCCCGTTTTTTTGCTTCCTACCCCCGTTTTTGGTTCGTACCCCCGGTGTCGCGCTTAAATGGGTCCCCCCGGAAACGGAGGCCCGTTTTTTTGCTTGCTACCCCCGTTTTTGGTTCGTACCCCCGGTGTCGCGCTTAAATGGGTCCCCCCGGAAACGGGGGCCCGTTTTTTCGGTTCCTACCCCCGTTTTTTGGTTCCTACCCCCGGTGTCGCGCTTAAATGGGTCCCCCCGGAAACGGGGGCCCGTTTTTTTGGTTCCTACCCCCGTTTTTTGGTTCCTACCCCCGGTGTCGCGCTTAAATGGGTTCCCCCGAAACGGAGGCCCGTTTTTTTGCTTCCTACCCCCGTTTTTGGTTCGTACCCCCGGTGTCGCGCTTAAATGGGTCCCCCCGGAAACGGGGGCCCGTTTTTTTGGTTCCTACCCCCGTTTTTTGGTTCCTACCCCCGGTGTCGCGCTTAAATGGGTCCCCCCGGAAACGGGGGCCCGTTTTTTTGGTTCCTACCCCCGTTTTTTGGTTCCCACCCCCGGTGTCGCGCTTGAATTGGTCCCCCCGGAAACGGGGGCCCGTTTTTTTGGTTCCTACCCCAGTTTTTTGGTTCCTACCCCCGGTATCGCGCTTAAATGGGTCCCCTCGGAAACGGGGGCCCGTTTTTTGAGTTCCTACCCCCGTTTTTTGGTTCCTACCCCCGGTGTCGCGCTTAAATGGGTCCCCCTGGAAACCGGGGCCCGTTTTTTCGGTTCCTACCCCCGTTTTTTGGTTCCTACCCCCGGTGTCGCGCTTAAATGGGTCCCCCCGGAAACGGAGGCCCGTTTTTTTGGTTCCTACCCCCGTTTTTTGGTTCCTACCCCCGGTGTCGCGCTTAAATGGGTCCCCCCGGAAACGGGGGCCCGTTTTTTCGGTTTCTACCCCCGTTTTTTGGTTCCTACCCCCGTTGTCTCGCTTAAATGGGTCCCCCCGGAAACGGGGGCCCGTTTTTTTGGTTCCTACCTTCGTTTTTTGGTTCCTACCCCCGTTTTTTGGTTCCTACCCCCGGTGTCGCGCTTAAATGGGTCCCCCTGGAAACGGAGGCCTGTTTTTTTGGTTCCTACCCCCGTTTTTTGTTCCTACCCGCGGTGTCGCGCTTAAATGGGTCCCCCCGGAAACAGGGGCCCGTTTTTTTGGTTCCTACCCCCGTTTTTTGGTTCCTACCCGCGGTGTCGCGCTTAAATGGGTCCCCCCGGAAAAGAAGGCCCGTTTTTTTGGTTCCTACCCCCGTTTTTTGGTTCCTACCCCCGGTGTCGCGCTTAAATGGGTCCCCCCGGAAACGGGGGCCCGTTTTTTTAGTTCCTACCCCTGTTTAATGGTTCCTACCCCCCGGTGTCGCGCTTAAATGGGTCCCCCCGGAAACTGGGGCCCGTTTTTTCGGTTCCTACCCCCGTTTTTTGGTTCCTACCCCCCGTGTCGCGCTTAAATGGGTCCCCCCGGAAACGGTGGCCCGTTTTTTTGGTTCCTACCCCCATTTTTGGTTCCTACCCCCGGTGTCGCGCTTAAATGGGTCCCCCCGGAAACGGGGGCCTGTTTTTGGTTCCTACCCCCGGTGTCGCGCTTAAATGGCTCCCCCCGGAAACGGCGGCCCGTTTTTTTGGTTCCTACCCCAGTTTTTTGGTTCCTACCCCCGGTATCGCGCTTAAATGGGTCCCCTCGGAAACGGGGGCCCGTTTTTTGAGTTCCTACCCCCGTTTTTTGGTTCCTACCCCCGGTGTCGCGCTTAAATGGGTCCCCCCGGAAACGGGGGCCCGTTTTTTCGGTTCCTACCCCCGTTTAATGGTTCCTACCCCCGGTGTCGCGCTTAAATGGGTCCCCCCGGAAACGGAGGCCCGTTTTGTTGGTTCCTACCCCCATTTTTTGGTTCCTACCCCCGGTGTCACGCTTAAATGGGTCCCCCCGGAAACGGGGGCCCGTTTTTTCGGTTCCTACCCCCGTTTTTTGGTTCCTACCCCCGGTGTCGCGCTTAAATGGGTCCCCCCGGAAACGGGGGCCCGTTTTTTTGGTTCCTACCCCCGTTTTTTGGTTCCTACCCGCGGTGTCGCGCTTAAATGGGTGCCCCCGGAAACGGAGGCCCGTTTTTTTGGTTCCTAGCCCCGTTTTTTGGTTCCTACCCGCAGTGTCGCGCTTAAATGGGTCCCCCCGGAAACGGAGGCCCGTTTTTTTGGTTCCTACCCCCATTTTTGGTTCCTACCCGCGGTGTCGCGCTTAAATGCGTCCCCCCGGAAACGGAGGCCCGTTTTTTTGGTTCCTACCCCCGTTTTTTGGTTCCTACCCCCCGGTGTCGCGCTTAAATGGGTCCCCCCGGAAACGGGGGCCCGTTTTTTTGGTTCCTACCCCCGTTTTTTGGTTCCTACCCCCGGTGTCGCGCTTAAATGGGTCCCCCCGGAAACGGGGGCCCGTTTTTTTAGTTCCTACCCCCGTTTAATGGTTCCTACACCCGGTGTCGCGCTTAAATGGGTCCCCCCGGAAACGGGGGCCCGTTTTTTTGGTTCCTACCCCCGTTTTTTGGTTCCTACCCCCGGTGTCGCGCTTAAATGGGTCCCCCCGGAAACGGGGGCCCGTTTTTTTGGTTCCTACCCACGTTTTTTGGTTCCTACCCCCGGTGTCACGCTTAAATGGGTCCCCCCGGAAACGGAGGCCCGTTTTTTTGGTTCCTACCCCCGTTTTTTGGTTCCTACCCCCGGTGTCGCGCTTAAATGGGTCCCCCCGGAAACGGGGGCCCATTTTTTTGGTTCCTACCCCCGTTTTTTGGTTCCTACCCACGGTGTCGCGCTTAAATGGGTCCCCCTGGAAACGGAGGCCCGTTTTTTTGGTTCCTACCCCCATTTTTGGTTCCTACCCCCGGTGTCGCGCTTAAATGGGTTCCCCCGGAAACGGGGGCCCGTTTTTTTGGTTCCTACCCCCATTTTTGGTTCCTACCCCCGGTGTCGCGCTTAAATGGTTTCCCCCGGAAACGGGGGCCCGTTTTTTTGGTTCCTACCCCCGTTTTTTGGTTCCTACCCCCGGTGTCGCGCTTAAATGGGTCCCCCCGAAACGGGGGCCCGTTTTTTTGGTTCCTACCCCCGTTTTTTGGTTCCTACACCCGGTGACGCGCTTAAATGGGTCCCCACGGAAACGGGGGCCCGTTTTTTTGGTTCCTACCCCCGTTTAATGGTTCCTACCCCCGCTGTCGCGCTTAAATGGGTCTCCCCGGAAACGGGGGCCCGTTTTTTTGGTTCCTACCCCCGTTTTTTGGTTCCTACCCCCGGTGTCGCGCTTAAATGGGTCCCCCCGGAAACGGGGGCCCATTTTTTTGGTTCCTACCCCCGTTTTTTGGTTCCTACCCACGGTGTCGCGCTTAAATGGGTCACCCTGGAAACGGAGGCCCGTTTTTTTGGTTCCTACCCCCATTTTTGGTTCCTACCCCCGGTGTCGCGCTTAAATGGGTTCCCCCGGAAACGGGGGCCCGTTTTTTTGGTTCCTACCCCCATTTTTGGTTCCTACCCCCGGTGTCGCGCTTAAATGGTTTCCCCGGAAACGGGGGCCCGTTTTTTTGGTTCCTACCCCCGTTTTTTGGTTCCTACCCCCGGTGTCGCGCTTAAATGGGTCCCCCCGGAAACGGGGGCCCGTTTTTTTGGTTCCTACCCCCGTTTTTTGGTTCCTACCCCCGGTGTCGCGCTTAAATGGGTCCCCCCGGAAACGGGGGCCCGTTTTTTTGGTTCCTACCCCCGTTTTTTGGTTCCTACCCCCGGTGTCGCACTTAAATGGGTCCCCCCGGAAACTGGGGCCTGTTTTTTGGTTCCTACCCCCGGTGTCGCGCTTAAATGGCTCCCCCCGGAAACGGGGGTCCGTTTTTTTGGTTCCTACCCCAGTTTTTTGGTTCCTACCCCCGGTATCGCGCTTAAATGGGTCCCCTCGGAAACGGGGGCCCGTTTTTTGAGTTCCTACCCCCGTTTTTTTGTTCCTACCCCCGGTGTCGCGCTTAAATGGGTCCCCCCGGAAACGGGGGCCCGTTTTTTCGGTTCCTACCCCCGTTTTTTGGTTCCTACCCCCGGTGTCGCGCTTAAATGGGTCCCCCCGGAAACGGGGGCCCGTTTTTTTGGTTCCTACCCCCGTTTTTTGGTTCCTACCCGCGGTGTCGCGCTTAAATGGGTGCCCCCGGAAACGGAGGCCCGTTTTTTTGGTTCCTAGCCCCGTTTTTTGGTTCCTACCCGCAGTGTCGCGCTTAAACGGGTCCCCCCGGAAACGGAGGCCCGTTTTTTTGGTTCCTACCCCCATTTTCGGTTCCTACCCGCGGTGTCGCGCTTAAATGCGTCCCCCCGGAAACGGAGGCCCGTTTTTTTGGTTCCTACCCCTGTTTTTTGGTTCCTACCCCCGGTGTCGCGCTTAAATGGGTCCCCCCGGAAACGGGGGCCCGTTTTTTTGGTTCCTACCCCCGTTTTTTGGTTCCTACCCCCGGTGTCGCGCTTAAATGGGTCCCCCCGGAAACGGGGGCCCGTTTTTTTAGTTCCTACCCCCGTTTAATGGTTCCTACACCCGGTGTCGCGCTTAAATGGGTCCCCCCGGAAACGGGGGCCCGTTTTTTTGGTTCCTACCCCCGTTTTTTGGTTCCTACCCCCGGTGTCGCGCTTAAATGGGTCCCCCCGGAAACGGGGGCCCGTTTTTTTGGTTCCTACCCACGTTTTTTGGTTCCTACCCCCGGTGTCACGCTTAAATGGGTCCCCCCAGAAACGGAGGCCCGTTTTTTTGGTTCCTACCCCCGTTTTTTTGTTCCTAGCCCCGGTGTCGCGCTTAAATGGGTCCCCCCGGAAACGGGGGCCCGTTTTTTCGGTTCCTACCCCCGTTTTTTGGTTCCTACCCCCGGTGTCGCGCTTAAATGGGTCCCCCCGGAAACGGAGGCCCGTTTTTTTGGTTCCTACCCCCGTTTTTTGGTTCCTACCCCCGGTGTCGCGCTTAAATGGGTTCCCCCGGAAACGGGGGCCCGTTTTTTCGGTTCCTACCCCCGTTTTTTGGTTCCTACCCCCGGTGTTGCGCTTAAATGGGTTCCCCCGGAAACGGAAGCCCGTTTTTTTGCTTCCTACCCCCGTTTTTGGTTCGTACCCCCGGTGTCGCGCTTAAATGGGTCCCCCCGGAAACTGGGGCCCGTTTTTTCGGTTCCTACCCCCGTTTTTTGGTTCCTACCCCCCGTGTCGCGCTTAAATGGGTCCCCCCGGAAACGGAGGCCCGTTTTTTTGGTTCCTATCCCCATTTTTGGTTCCTACCCCCGGTGTCGCGCTTAAATGGGTCCCCCCGGAAACGGGGGCCCGTTTTTTTGGTTCCTACCCCCGTTTTTTGGTTCCTACCCCCCGGTGTCGCGCTTAAATGGGTCCCCCCGGAAACGGGGGCCCGTTTTTTTGGTTCCTACCCTCGTTTTTTGGTTCCTACACCCAGTGTCGCGCTTAAATGGGTCCCCCCGGAAACGGGGGCCCGTTTTTTTGGTTCCTACCCCCGTTTTTTGGTTCCCACCCCCGGTGTCGCGCTTGAATTGGTCCCCCCCGAAACGGGGGCCCGTTTTTTTGGTTCCTACCCCCGTTTTTTGGTTCCTACCCCCGGTGTCGCGCTTAAATGGGTCCCCCTGGAAACCGGGGCCCGTTTTTTCGGTTCCTACCCCCGTTTTTTGGTTCCTACCCCCGGTGTCGCGCTTAAATGGGTCCCCCCGGAAACGGAGGCCCGTTTTTTTGGTTCCTACCCCCGTTTTTTGGTTCCTACCCCCGGTGTCGCGCTTAAATGGGTTCCCCCGGAAACGGGGGCCCGTTTTTTCGGTTCCTACCCCCGTTTTTTGGTTCCTACCCCCGGTGTCGCGCTTAAATGGGTCCCCCCGGAAACGGGGGCCCGTTTTTTTGGTTCTTACCTTCGTTTTTTGGTTCCTACCCCCGTTTTTTGGTTCCTACCCCCGGTGTCGCGCTTAAATGGGTCCCCCTGGAAACGGAGGCCTGTTTTTTTGGTTCCTACCCCCGTTTTTTGTTCCTACCCGCGGTGTCGCAATTAAATGGGTCCCCCCGGAAACAGGGGCCCGTTTTTTTGGTTCCTACCCCCGTTTTTTGGTTCCTACCCGCGGTGTCGCGCTTAAATGGGTCCCCCCGGAAAAGAAGGCCCGTTTTTTTGGTTCCTACCCCCGTTTTTTGGTTCCTACCCCCGGTGTCGCGCTTAAATGGGTCCCCCCGGAAACGGGGGCCCGTTTTTTTAGTTCCTACCCCCGTTTAATGGTTCCTACCCCCCGGTGTCGCGCTTAAATGGGTCCCCCCGGAAACGGGGGCCCGTTTTTTTGGTTCCTACCCCCGTTTTTTGGTTCCTACCCCCGGTGTCGCGCTTAAATGGGTTCCCCCGGAAACGGAGGCCCGTTTTTTTGCTTCCTACCCCCATTTTTGGTTCGTACCCCCGGTGTCGCGCTTAAATGGGTCCCCCCGGAAACTGGGGCCCGTTTTTTCGGTTCCTACCCCCGTTTTTTGGTTCCTACCCCCCGTGTCGCGCTTAAATGGGTCCCCCCGGAAACGGAGGCCCGTTTTTTTGGTTCCTACCCCCATTTTTGGTTCCTACCCCCGGTGTCGCGCTTAAATGGGTCCCCCCGGAAACGGGGGCCCGTTTTTTTGGTTCCTACCCCCGTTTTTTGGTTCCTACCCCCGGTGTCGCGCTTAAATGGGTCCCCCCGGAAACGGGGGCCCGTTTTTTTGGTTCCTACCCTCGTTTTTTGGTTCCTACCCCCGGTGTCGCGCTTAAATGGGTCCCCCCGGAAACGGGGGCCCGTTTTTTTGGTTCCTACCCCCGTTTTTTGGTTCCTACCCCCGGTGTCGCGCTTAAATGGGTCCCCCCGGAAACGGGGGCCTGTTTTTGGTTCCTACCCCCGGTGTCGCGCTTAAATGGCTCCCCCCGGAAACGGCGGCCCGTTTTTTTGGTTCCTACCCCAGTTTTTTGGTTCCTACCCCGGGTATCGCGCTTAAATGGGTCCCCTCGGAAACGGGGGCCCGTTTTTTGAGTTAATACCCCCGTTTTTTGGTTCCTACCCCCAGTGTCGCGCTTAAATGGGTCCCCCCGGAAACGGGGGCCCGTTTTTTCGGTTCCTACCCCCGTTTAATGGTTCCTACCCCCGGTGTCGCGCTTAAATGGGTCCCCCCGGAAACGGAGGCCCGTTTTTTTGGTTCCTACCCCCATTTTTTGGTTCCTACCCCCGGTGTCACGCTTAAATGGGTCCCCCCGGAAACGGGGGCCCGTTTTTTCGGTTCCTACCCCCGTTTTTTGGTTCCTACCCCCGGTGTCGCGCTTAAATGGGTCCCCCCGGAAACGGGGGCCCGTTTTTTTGGTTCCTACCCCCGTTTTTTGGTTCCTACCCGCGGTGTCGCGCTTAAATGGGTGCCCCCGGAAACGGAGGCCCGTTTTTTTGGTTCCTAGCCCCGTTTTTTGGTTCCTACCCGCGGTGTCGCGCTTAAATGCGTCCCCCCGGAAACGGAGGCCCGTTTTTTTGGTTCCTACCCCCGTTTTTTGGTTCCTACCCCCCGGTGTCGCGCTTAAATGGGTCCCCCCGGAAACGGGGGCCCGTTTTTTTGGTTCCTACCCCCGTTTTTTGGTTCCTACCCCCGGTGTCGTGCTTAAATGGGTCCCCCCGGAAACGGGGGCCCGTTTTTTTAGTTCCTACCCCCGTTTAATGGTTCCTACACCCGGTGTCGCGCTTAAATGGGTCCCCCCGGAAACGGGGGCCCGTTTTTTTGGTTCCTACCCCCGTTTTTTGGTTCCTACCCCCGGTGTCGCGCTTAAATGGGTCCCCCCGGAAACGGGGGCCCGTTTTTTTGGTTCCTACCCACGTTTTTTGGTTCCTACCCCCGGTGTCACGCTTAAATGGGTCCCCCCGGAAACGGAGGCCCGTTTTTTTGGTTCCTACCCCCGTTTTTTGGTTCCTACCCCCGGTGTCGCGCTTAAATGGGTCCCCCCGGAAACGGGGGCCCATTTTTTTGGTTCCTACCCCCGTTTTTTGGTTCCTACCCCCGGTGTCGCGCTTAAATGGGTCCCCCTGGAAACGGAGGCCCGTTTTTTTGGTTCCTACCCCCATTTTTGGTTCCTACCCCCGGTGTCGCGCTTAAATGGGTTCCCCCGGAAACGGGGGCCCGTTTTTTTGGTTCCTACCCCCATTTTTGGTTCCTACCCCCGGTGTCGCGCTTAAATGGTTTCCCCCGGAAACGGGGGCCCGTTTTTTTGGTTCCTACCCCCGTTTTTTGGTTCCTACCCCCGGTGTCGCGCTTAAATGGGTCCCCCCGGAAACGGGGGCCCGTTTTTTTGGTTCCTACCCCCGTTTTTTGGTTCCTACACCCGGTGACGCGCTTAAATGGGTCCCCACGGAAACGGGGGCCCGTTTTTTTGGTTCCTACCCCCGTTTAATGGTTCCTACCCCCGCTGTCGCGCTTAAATGGGTCTCCCCGGAAACGGGGGCCCGTTTTTTTGGTTCCTACCCCCGTTTTTTGGTTCCTACCCCCGGTGTCGCGCTTAAATGGGTCCCCCCGGAAACGGGGGCCCGTTTTTTTGGTTCCTACCCCCGTTTTTTGGTTCCTACCCCCGGTGTCGCGCTTAAATGGGTCCCCCCGGAAACGGGGGCCCGTTTTTTTGGTTCCTACCCCCGTTTTTTGGTTCCTACCCCCGGTGTCGCACTTAAATGGGTCCCCCCGGAAACTGGGGCCTGTTTTTTGGTTCCTACCCCCGGTGTCGCGCTTAAATGGCTCCCCCCGGAAACGGGGGTCCGTTTTTTTGGTTCCTACCCCAGTTTTTTGGTTCCTACCCCCGGTATCGCGCTTAAATGGGTCCCCTCGGAAACGGGGGCCCGTTTTTTGAGTTCCTACCCCCGTTTTTTTGTTCCTACCCCCGGTGTCGCGCTTAAATGGGTCCCCCCGGAAACGGGGGCCCGTTTTTTCGGTTCCTACCCCCGTTTTTTGGTTCCTACCCGCGGTGTCACGCTTAAATGGGTGCCCCCGGAAACGGAGGCCCGTTTTTTTGGTTCCTAGCCCCGTTTTTTGGTTCCTACCCGCAGTGTCGCGCTTAAACGGGTCCCCCCGGAAACGGAGGCCCGTTTTTTTGGTTCCTACCCCCATTTTCGGTTCCTACCCGCGGTGTCGCGCTTAAATGCGTCCCCCCGGAAACGGAGGCCCGTTTTTTTGGTTCCTACCCCTGTTTTTTGGTTCCTACCCCCGGTGTCGCGCTTAAATGGGTCCCCCCGGAAACGGGGGCCCGTTTTTTTGGTTCCTACCCCCGTTTTTTGGTTCCTACCCCCGGTGTCGCGCTTAAATGGGTCCCCCCGGAAACGGGGGCCCGTTTTTTTAGTTCCTACCCCCGTTTAATGGTTCCTACACCCGGTGTCGCGCTTAAATGGGTCCCCCCGGAAACGGGGGCCCGTTTTTTTGGTTCCTACCCCCGTTTTTTGGTTCCTACCCCCGGTGTCGCGCTTAAATGGGTCCCCCCGGAAACGGGGGCCCGTTTTTTTGGTTCCTACCCACGTTTTTTGGTTCCTACCCCCGGTGTCACGCTTAAATGGGTCCCCCCGGAAACGGAGGCCCGTTTTTTTGGTTCCTACCCCCGTTTTTTGGTTCCTAGCCCCGGTGTCGCGCTTAAATGGGTCCCCCCGGAAACGGGGGCCCGTTTTTTCGGTTCCTACCCCCGTTTTTTGGTTCCTACCCCCGGTGTCGCGCTTAAATGGGTCCCCCCGGAAACGGAGGCCCGTTTTTTTGGTTCCTACCCCCGTTTTTTGGTTCCTACCCCCGGTGTCGCGCTTAAATGGGTTCCCCCGGAAACGGGGGCCCGTTTTTTCGGTTCCTACCCCCGTTTTTTGGTTCCTACCCCCGGTGTCGCGCTTAAATGGGTTCCCCCGGAAACGGAAGCCCGTTTTTTTGCTTCCTACCCCCGTTTTTGGTTCGTACCCCCGGTGTCGCGCTTAAATGGGTCCCCCCGGAAACTGGGGCCCGTTTTTTCGGTTCCTACCCCCGTTTTTTGGTTCCTACCCCCCGTGTCGCGCTTAAATGGGTCCCCCCGGAAACGGAGGCCCGTTTTTTTGGTTCCTACCCCCATTTTTGGTTCCTACCCCTGGTGTCGCGCTTAAATGGGTCCCCCCGGAAACGGGGGCCCGTTTTTTTGGTTCCTACCCCCGTTTTTTGGTTCCTACCCCCCGGTGTCGCGCTTAAATGGGTCCCCCCGGAAACGGGGGCCCGTTTTTTTGGTTCCTACCCCCGTTTTTTGGTTCCCACCCCCGGTGTCGCGCTTGAATTGGTCCCCCCCGAAACGGGGGCCCGTTTTTTTGGTTCCTACCCCCGTTTTTTGGTTCCTACCCCCGGTGTCGCGCTTAAATGGGTCCCCCCGGAAACGGGGGCCCGTTTTTTTGGTTCCTACCCCCGTTTTTTGGTTCCTACCCCCGGTGTCGCGCTTAAATGGGTTCCCCCGGAAACGGAGGCCCGTTTTTTTGCTTCCTACCCCCGTTTTTGGTTCGTACCCCCGGTGTCGCGCTTAAATGGGTCCCCCCGGAAACGGGGGCCCGTTTTTTTGGTTCCTACCCCTGTTTTTTGGTTCCTACCCCCGGTGTCGCGCTTAAATGGGTTCCCCCGGAAACGGAGGCCCGTTTTTTTGCTTCCTACCCCCGTTTTTGGTTCGTACCCCCGGTGTCGCGCTTAAATGGGTCCCCCCGGAAACGGGGGCCCGTTTTTTTGGTTCCTACCCCCGTTTTTTGGTTCCTACCCCCGGTGTCGCGCTTAAATGGGTCCCCCCGGAAACGGGGGCCCGTTTTTTTGGTTCCTACCCCCGTTTTTTGGTTCCTACCCACGGTGTCGCGCTTAAATGGGTCCCCCTGGAAACGGAGGCCCGTTTTTTTGGTTCCTACCCCCGGTGTCGCGCTTAAATGGGTTCCCCCGGAAACGGGGGCCTGTTTTTTTGGTTCCTACCCCCATTTTTGGTTCCTACCCCCGGTGTCGCGCTTAAATGGTTTCCCCCGGAAACGGGGGCCCGTTTTTTTGGTTCCTACCCCCGTTTTTTGGTTCCTACCCCCGGTGTCGCGCTTAAATGGGTCCCCCCGGAAACGGGGGCCCGTTTTTTTGGTTCCTACCCCCGTTTTTTGGTTCCTACACCCGGTGACGCGCTTAAATGGGTCCCCACGGAAACGGGGGCCCGTTTTTTTGGTTCCTACCCCCGTTTAATGGTTCCTACCCCCGCTGTCGCGCTTAAATGGGTCCCCCCGGAAACGGGGGCCCGTTTTTTCGGTTCCTACCCCCGTTTTTTGGTTCCTACCTCCGGTGTCGCGCTTAAATGGGTCCCCCCGGAAACGGGGGCCCGTTTTTTTGGTTCCTACCCCCGTTTTTTGGTTCCTACCCCCGGTGTCGCGCTTAAATGGGTTCCCCCGAAACGGAGGCCCGTTTTTTTGCTTCCTACCCCCGTTTTTGGTTCGTACCCCCGGTGTCGCGCTTAAATGGGTCCCCCCGGAAACGGGGGCCCGTTTATTCGGTTCCTACCCCCGTTTTTTGGTTCCTACCCCCCGTGTCGCGCTTAAATTGGTCCCCCCGGAAACGGAGGCCCGTTTTTTTGGTTCCTACCCCCATTTTTGGTTCCTACCCCCGGTGTCGCGCTTAAATGGGTCCCCCCGGAAACGGGGGCCCGTTTTTTTGGTTCCTACCCCCGTTTTTTGGTTCCTACCCCCGGTGTCGCGCTTAAATGGGTCTCCCCGGAAACGGGGGCCCGTTTTTTTGGTTCCTACCCTCGTTTTTTGGTTCCTACACCCGGTGTCGCGCTTAAATGGGTCCCCCCGGAAACGGGGGCCCGTTTTTTTGGTTCCTACCCCCGTTTTTTGGTTCCCACCCCCGGTGTCGCGCTTGAATTGGTCCCCCCGGAAACGGGGGCCCGTTTTTTTGGTTCCTACCCCAGTTTTTTGGTTCCTACCCCCGGTATCGCGCTTAAATGGGTCCCCTCGGAAACGGGGGCCCGTTTTTTGAGTTCCTACCCCCGTTTTTTGGTTCCTACCCCCGGTGTCGCGCTTAAATGGGTCCCCCTGGAAACCGGGGCCCGTTTTTTCGGTTCCTACCCCCGTTTTTTGGTTCCTACCCCCGGTGTCGCGCTTAAATGGGTCCCCCCGGAAACGGGGGCCCGTTTTTTCGGTTCCTACCCCCGTTTAATGGTTCCTACCCCCGGTGTCGCGCTTAAATGGGTCCCCCCGGAAACGGAGGCCCGTTTTGTTGGTTCCTACCCCCATTTTTTGGTTCCTACCCCCGGTGTCACGCTTAAATGGGTCCCCCCGGAAACGGGGGCCCGTTTTTTCGGTTCCTACCCCCGTTTTTTGGTTCCTACCCCCGGTGTCGCGCTTAAATGGGTCCCCCCGGAAACGGGGGCCCGTTTTTTTGGTTCCTACCCCCGTTTTTTGGTTCCTACCCGCGGTGTCGCGCTTAAATGGGTGCCCCCGGAAACGGAGGCCAGTTTTTTTGGTTCCTAGCCCCGTTTTTTGGTTCCTACCCGCAGTGTCGCGCTTAAATGGGTCCCCCCGGAAACGGAGGCCCGTTTTTTTGGTTCCTACCCCCATTTTTGGTTCCTACCCGCGGTGTCGCGCTTAAATGCGTCCCCCCGGAAACGGAGGCCCGTTTTTTTGGTTCCTACCCCCGTTTTTTGGTTCCTACCCCCCGGTGTCGCGCTTAAATGGGTCCCCCCGGAAACGGGGGCCCGTTTTTTTGGTTCCTACCCCCGTTTTTTGGTTCCTACCCCCGGTGTCGCGCTTAAATGGGTCCCCCCGGAAACGGGGGCCCGTTTTTTTAGTTCCTACCCCCGTTTAATGGTTCCTACACCCGGTGTCGCGCTTAAATGGGTCCCCCCGGAAACGGGGGCCCGTTTTTTTGGTTCCTACCCCCGTTTTTTGGTTCCTACCCCCGGTGTCGCGCTTAAATGGGTCCCCCCGGAAACGGGGGCCCGTTTTTTTGGTTCCTACCCACGTTTTTTGGTTCCTACCCCCGGTGTCACGCTTAAATGGGTCCCCCCGGAAACGGAGGCCCGTTTTTTTGGTTCCTACCCCCGTTTTTTGGTTCCTAGCCCCGGTGTCGCGCTTAAATGGGTCCCCCCGGAAACGGGGGCCCGTTTTTTCGGTTCCTAACCCGTTTTTTGGTTCCTACCCCCGGTGTCGCGCTTAAATGGGTCCCCCCGGAAACGGAGGCCCGTTTTTTTGGTTCCTACCCGGGTTTTTTGGTTCCTACCCCCGGTGTCGCGCTTAAATGGGTTCCCCCGGAAACGGGGGCCCGTTTTTTCGGTTCCTACCCCCGTTTTTTGGTTCCTACCCCCGGTGTTGCGCTTAAATGGGTTCCCCCGGAAACGGAAGCCCGTTTTTTTGGTTCCTACCCCCGTTTTTGGTTCGTACCCCCGGTGTCGCGCTTAAATGGGTCCCCCCGGAAACTGGGGCCCGTTTTTTCGGTTCCTACCCCCGTTTTTTGGTTCCTACCCCCCGTGTCGCGCTTAAATGGGTCCCCCCGGAAACGGAGGCCCGTTTTTTTGGTTCCTACCCCCATTTTTGGTTCCTACCCCCAGTGTCGCGCTTAAATGGGTCCCCCCGGAAACGGGGGCCCGTTTTTTTGGTTCCTACCCCCGTTTTTTGGTTCCTACCCCCCGGTGTCGCGCTTAAATGGGTCCCCCCGGAAACGGGGGCCCGTTTTTTTGGTTCCTACCCCCGTTTTTTGGTTCCCACCCCCGGTGTCGCGCTTGAATTGGTCCCCCCCGAAACGGGGGCCCGTTTTTTTGGTTCCTACCCCCGTTTTTTGGTTCCTACCCCCGGTGTCGCGCTTAAATGGGTCCCCCCGGAAACGGGGGCCCGTTTTTTTGGTTCCTACCCCCGTTTTTTGGTTCCTACCCCCGGTGTCGCGCTTAAATGGGTTCCCCCGGAAACGGAGGCCCGTTTTTTTGCTTCCTACCCCCGTTTTTGGTTCGTACCCCCGGTGTCGCGCTTAAATGGGTCCCCCCGGAAACGGGGGCCCGTTTTTTTGGTTCCTACCCCTGTTTTTTGGTTCCTACCCCCGGTGTCGCGCTTAAATGGGTTCCCCCGGAAACGGAGGCCCGTTTTTTTGCTTCCTACCCCCGTTTTTGGTTCGTACCCCCGGTGTCGCGCTTAAATGGGTCCCCCCGGAAACGGGGGCCCGTTTTTTTGGTTCCTACCCCCGTTTTTTGGTTCCTACCCCCGGTGTCGCGCTTAAATGGGTCCCCCCGGAAACGGGGGCCCGTTTTTTTGGTTCCTACCCCCGTTTTTTGGTTCCTACCCACGGTGTCGCGCTTAAATGGGTCCCCCTGGAAACGGAGGCCCGTTTTTTTGGTTCCTACCCCCGGTGTCGTGCTTAAATGGGTTCCCCCGGAAACGGGGGCCTGTTTTTTTGGTTCCTACCCCCATTTTTGGTTCCTACCCCCGGTGTCGCGCTTAAATGGTTTCCCCCGGAAACGGGGGCCCGTTTTTTTGGTTCCTACCCCCGTTTTTTGGTTCCTACCCCCGGTGTCGCGCTTAAATGGGTCCCCCCGGAAACGGGGGCCCGTTTTTTTGGTTCCTACCCCCGTTTTTTGGTTCCTACACCCGGTGACGCGCTTAAATGGGTCCCCACGGAAACGGGGGCCCGTTTTTTTGGTTCCTACCCCCGTTTAATGGTTCCTACCCCCGCTGTCGCGCTTAAATGGGTCCCCCCGGAAACGGCGGCCCGTTTTCTTGGTTCCTACCCCCGTTTTTTTGTTCCTACCCCCGGTGTCGCGCTTAAATGGGTCCCCCCGGAAACGGGGGCCCGTTTTTTTGGTTCCTACCCCCGTTTTTTGGTTCCTACCCCCGGTATCGCGCTTAAATGGGTCCCCTCGGAAACGGGGGCCCGTTTTTTGAGTTCCTACCCCCGTTTTTTTGTTCCTACCCCCGGTGTCGCGCTTAAATGGGTCCCCCCGGAAACGGGGGCCCGTTTTTTCGGTTCCTACCCCCGTTTTTTGGTTCCTACCCCCGGTGTCGCATTTAAATGGGTCCCCCCGGAAACGGGGGCCCGTTTTTTCGGTTCCTACCTCCGTTTTTTGGTTCCTACCCCCGGTGTCGCGCTTAAATGGGTCCCCCCGGAAACGGAGGCCCGTTTTTTTGGTTCCTACCCCCGTTTTTTGGTTCCTACCCCCGGTGTCGCGTTTAAATGGGTCCCCCCGGGAACGGGGGCCCGTTTTTTTGGTTCCTACCCACGTTTTTTGGTTCCTACACCCGGTGTCGCGCTTAAATGGGTCCCCTCGGAAACGGGGGCCCGTTTTTTTGGTTCCTACCCTCGTTTTTTGGTTCCCACCCCCGGTGTCGCGCTTGAATTGGTCCCCCCGGAAACGGGGGCCCGTTTTTTCGGTTCCTACCCCCGTTTAATGGTTCCTACCCCCGGTGTCGCGCTTAAATGGGTCCCCCCCGGAAACGGAGGCCCGTTTTTTTGGTTCCTACCCCCATTTTTTGGTTCCTACCCCCGGTGTCACGCTTAAATGGGTCCCCCCGGAAACGGGGGCCCGTTTTTTTGGTTCCTACCCCCGTTTTTTGGTTCCCACCCCCGGTGTCGCGCTTGAATTGGTCCCCCCGGAAACGGGGGCCCGTTTTTTTAGTTCCTACCCCCGTTTAATGGTTCCTACCCCCGGTGTCGCGCTTCAATGGGTCCCCCCGGAAACGGGGGCCCGTTTTTTTGGTTCCTACCCCCGTTTTTTGGTTCCTACCCCCGGTGTCGCGCTTAAATGGGTCCCCCCGGAAACGGGGGCCCATTTTTTTGGTTCCTACCCCCGTTTTTTGGTTCCTACCCCCGGTGTCACGCTTAAATGGGTCCCCCCGGAAACGGGGGCCCATTTTTTTGGTTCCTACCCCCGTTTTTTGGTTCCTACCCCCGGTGTCGCGCTTAAATGGGTCCCCCCGGAAACGGGGGCCCGTTTTTTTGGTTCCTACCCCCGTTTTTTGGTTCCTACCCCCGGTGTCGCGCTTAAATGGGTCCCCCCGGAAATGGGGGGCCTGTTTTTTGGTTCCTACTCCCGGTGTCGCGCTTAAATGGCTCCCCCCGGAAACGGGGGTCCGTTTTTTTGGTTCCTACCCCAGTTTTTTGGTTCCTACCCCCGGTATCGCGCTTAAATGGCTCCCCTCGGAAACGGGGGCCCGTTTTTTGAGTTCCTACCCCCGTTTTTTGGTTCCTACCCCCGGTGTCGCACTTAAATGGGTCCCCCTGGAAACGGGGGCCCGTTTTTTCGGTTCCTACCCCCGTTTTTTGGTTCCTACCCCCGGTGTCGCGCTTAAATGGGTCCCCCCGGAAACGGGGGCCCGTTTTTTCGGTTCCTACCCCCGTTTTTTGGTTCCTACCCCCGGTGTCGCGCTTAAATGGGTCCCCCCGGAAACGGAGGCCCGTTTTTTTGGTTCCTACCCCCGTTTTTTGGTTCCTACCCCCGGTGTCGCGCTTAAATGGGTCCCCCCGGAAACGGGGGCCCGTTTTTTTGGTTCCTACCCCCATTTTTTGGTTCCTACACCCGGTGTCGCGCTTAAATGGGTCCCCTCGGAAACGGGGGCCCGTTTTTTTGGTTCCTACCCTCGTTTTTTGGTTCCCACCCCCGGTGTCGCGCTTGAATTGGTCCCCCCGGAAACGGGGGCCCGTTTTTTTAGTTCCTACCCCCGTTTAATGGTTCCTACCCCCGGTGTCGCGCTTCAATGGGTCCCCCCGGAAACGGGGGCCCGTTTTTTTGGTTCCTACCCCCGTTTTTTGGTTCCTACCCCCGGTGTCGCGCTTAAATGGGTCCCCCCGGAAACGGCGGCCCGTTTTCTTGGTTCCTACCCCCGTTTTTTGGTTCCTACCCCCGGTGTCGCGCTTAAATGGGTCCCCCCGGAAACGGGGGCCCGTTTTTTTGGTTCCTACCCCCGTTTTTTGGTTCCTACCCCCGGTATCGCGCTTAAATGGGTCCCCTCGGAAACGGGGGCCCGTTTTTTGAGTTCCTACCCCCGTTTTTTTGTTCCTACCCCCGGTGTCGCGCTTAAATGGGTCCCCCCGGAAACGGGGGCCCGTTTTTTCGGTTCCTACCCCCGTTTTTTGGTTCCTACCCCCGGTGTCGCATTTAAATGGGTCCCCCCGGAAACGGGGGCCCGTTTTTTCGGTTCCTACCTCCGTTTTTTGGTTCCTACCCCCGGTGTCGCGCTTAAATGGGTCCCCCCGGAAACGGAGGCCCGTTTTTTTGGTTCCTACCCCCGTTTTTTGGTTCCTACCCCCGGTGTCGCGTTTAAATGGGTCCCCCCGGGAACGGGGGCCCGTTTTTTTGGTTCCTACCCACGTTTTTTGGTTCCTACACCCGGTGTCGCGCTTAAATGGGTCCCCCTGGAAACGGAGGCCCGTTTTTTTGGTTCCTACCCCCGTTTTTTGGTTCCTACCCACGGTGTCGCGCTTAAATGGGTCCCCCTGGAAACGGAGGCCCGTTTTTTTGGTTCCTACCCCCATTTTTGGTTCCTACCCCCGGTGTCGCGCTTAAATGGGTTCCCCCGGAAACGGGGGCCCGTTTTTTTGGTTCCTACCCCCGTTTTTTGGTTCCTACCCCCGGTGTCGCGCTTAAATGGGTCCCCCCGGAAACGGGGGCCCGTTTTTTTGGTTCCTACCCCCGTTTTTTGGTTCCTACCCCCGGTGTCGCGCTTAAATGGGTCCCCCCGGAAATGGGGGCCTGTTTTTTGGTTCCTACTCCCGGTGTCGCGCTTAAATGGCTCCCCCCGGAAACGGGGGTCCGTTTTTTTGGTTCCTACCCCAGTTTTTTGGTTCCTACCCCCGGTATCGCGCTTAAATGGCTCCCCTCGGAAACGGGGGCCCGTTTTTTGAGTTCCTACCCCCGTTTTTTGGTTCCTACCCCCGGTGTCGCACTTAAATGGGTCCCCCTGGAAACGGGGGCCCGTTTTTTCGGTTCCTACCCCCGTTTTTTGGTTCCTACCCCCGGTGTCGCGCTTAAATGGGTCCCCCCGGAAACGGGGGCCCGTTTTTTCGGTTCCTACCCCCGTTTTTTGGTTCCTACCCCCGGTGTCGCGCTTAAATGGGTCCCCCCGGAAACGGAGGCCCGTTTTTTTGGTTCCTACCCCCGTTTTTTGGTTCCTACCCCCGGTGTCGCGCTTAAATGGGTCCCCCAGGAAACGGGGGCCCGTTTTTTTGGTTCCTACCCCCATTTTTTGGTTCCTACACCCGGTGTCGCGCTTAAATGGGTCCCCTCGGAAACGGGGGCCCGTTTTTTTGGTTCCTACCCTCGTTTTTTGGTTCCCACCCCCGGTGTCGCGCTTGAATTGGTCCCCCCGGAAACGGGGGCCCGTTTTTTTAGTTCCTACCCCCGTTTAATGGTTCCTACCCCCGGTGTCGCGCTTCAATGGGTCCCCCCGGAAACGGGGGCCCGTTTTTTTGGTTCCTACCCCCGTTTTTTGGTTCCTACCCCCGGTGTCGCGCTTAAATGGGTCCCCCCGGAAACGGGGGCCCATTTTTTTGGTTCCTACCCCCGTTTTTTGGTTCCTACCCCCGGTGTCGCGCTTAAACGGGTCCCCCAAGAAACGGGACCCGTTTTTTTGGTTCCTACCCCCGTTTTTTGGTTCCTACCCCCGGTGTCGCGCTTAAACGGGTCCCCCCGGAAACGGGGGCCCGTTTTTTTGGTTCCTACCCCCGTTTTTTGGTTCCTACCCCCGGTGTCGTGCTTAAACGGGTCCCCCCGGAAACAGGGGCCCGTTTTTTTGTTTCCTACCCCCATTTTTGGTTCCTACCCCCGGTGTCGCGCTTAAATGGGTCCCCCCGGAAACGTGGGCCCGTTTTTTTGGTTCCTACCCCCGTTTTTTGGTTCCTACCCCCGGTGTCGCGCTTAAATGGGTCCCCCCGGAAACGGGGGCCCGTTTTTTTGGTTCCTACCCCCGTTTTTTGGTTCCTACCCCCGGTGTTGCGCTTAAATGGGTTCCCCCGGAAACGGAAGCCCGTTTTTTTGCTTCCTACCCCCGTTTTTGGTTCGTACCCCCGGTGTCGCGCTTAAATGGGTCCCCCCGGAAACTGGGGCCCGTTTTTTCGGTTCCTACCCCCGTTTTTTGGTTCCTACCCCCCGTGTCGCGCTTAAATGGGTCCCCCCGGAAACGGAGGCCCGTTTTTTTGGTTCCTACCCCCATTTTTGGTTCCTACCCCCGGTGTCGCGCTTAAATGGGTCCCCCCGGAAACGGGGGCCCGTTTTTTTGGTTCCTACCCCCGTTTTTTGGTTCCTACCCCCCGGTGTCGCGCTTAAATGGGTCCCCCCGGAAACGGGGGCCCGTTTTTTTGGTTCCTACCCTCGTTTTTTGGTTCCTACACCCAGTGTCGCGCTTAAATGGGTCCCCCCGGAAACGGGGGCCCGTTTTTTTGGTTCCTACCCCCGTTTTTTGGTTCCCACCCCCGGTGTCGCGCTTGAATTGGTCCCCCCCGAAACGGGGGCCCGTTTTTTTGGTTCCTACCCCCGTTTTTTGGTTCCTACCCCCGGTGTCGCGCTTAAATGGGTCCCCCCGGAAACGGGGGCCCGTTTTTTTGGTTCCTACCCCCGTTTTTTGGTTCCTACCCCCGGTGTCGCGCTTAAATGGGTTCCCCCGGAAACGGAGGCCCGTTTTTTTGCTTCCTACCCCCGTTTTTGGTTCGTACCCCCGGTGTCGCGCTTAAATGGGTCCCCCCGGAAACGGGGGCCCGTTTTTTTGGTTCCTACCCCTGTTTTTTGGTTCCTACCCCCGGTGTCGCGCTTAAATGGGTTCCCCCGGAAACGGAGGCCCGTTTTTTTGCTTCCTACCCCCGTTTTTGTTTCGTACCCCCGGTGTCGCGCTTAAATGGGTCCCCCCGGAAACGGGGGCCCGTTTTTTCGGTTCCTACCCCCGTTTTTTGGTTCCTACCCCCGGTGTCGCGCTTAAATGGGTCCCCCCGGAAACGGGGGCCCGTTTTTTTGGTTCCTACCCCCGTTTTTTGGTTCCTACCCCCGGTGTCGCGCTTAAATGGGTTCCCCCGAAACGGAGGCCCGTTTTTTTGCTTCCTACCCCCGTTTTTGATTCGTACCCCCGGTGTCGCGCTTAAATGGGTCCCCCCGGAAACGGGGGCCCGTTTATTCGGTTCCTACCCCCGTTTTTTGGTTCCTACCCCCCGTGTCGCGCTTAAATGGGTCCCCCCGGAAACGGAGGCCCGTTTTTTTGGTTCCTACCCCCATTTTTGGTTCCTACCCCCGGTGTCGCGCTTAAATGGGTCCCCCCGGAAACGGGGGCCCGTTTTTTTGGTTCCTACCCTCGTTTTTTGGTTCCTACCCCCGGTGTCGCGCTTAAATGGGTCTCCCCGGAAACGGGGGCCCGTTTTTTTGGTTCCTACCCTCATTTTTTGGTTCCTACACCCGGTGTCGCGCTTAAATGGGTCCCCCCGGAAACGGGGGCCCGTTTTTTTGGTTCCTACCCCCGTTTTTTGGTTCCCACCCCCGGTGTCGCGCTTGAATTGGTCCCCCCGGAAACGGGGGCCCGTTTTTTTGGTTCCTACCCCAGTTTTTTGGTTCCTACCCCCGGTATCGCGCTTAAATGGGTCCCCTCGGAAACGGGGGCCCGTTTTTTGAGTTCCTACCCCCGTTTTTTGGTTCCTACCCCCGGTGTCGCGCTTAAATGGGTCCCCCTGGAAACCGGGGCCCGTTTTTTCGGTTCCTACCCCCGTTTTTTGGTTCCTACCCCCGGTGTCGCGCTTAAATGGGTCCCCCCGGAAACGGGGGCCCGTTTTTTCGGTTCCTACCCCCGTTTAATGGTTCCTACCCCCGGTGTCGCGCTTAAATGGGTCCCCCCGGAAACGGAGGCCCGTTTTGTTGGTTCCTACCCCCATTTTTTGGTTCCTACCCCCGGTGTCACGCTTAAATGGGTCCCCCCGGAAACGGGGGCCCGTTTTTTCGGTTCCTACCCCCGTTTTTTGGTTCCTACCCCCGGTGTCGCGCTTAAATGGGTCCCCCCGGAAACGGGGGCCCGTTTTTTTGGTTCCTACCCCCGTTTTTTGGTTCCTACCCGCGGTGTCGCGCTTAAATGGGTGCCCCCGGAAACGGAGGCCCGTTTTTTTGGTTCCTAGCCCCGTTTTTTGGTTCCTACCCGCAGTGTCGCGCTTAAATGGGTCCCCCCGGAAACGGAGGCCCGTTTTTTTGGTTCCTACCCCCATTTTTGGTTCCTACCCGCGGTGTCGCGCTTAAATGCGTCCCCCCGGAAACGGAGGCCCGTTTTTTTGGTTCCTACCCCCGTTTTTTGGTTCCTACCCCCCGGTGTCGCGCTTAAATGGGTCCCCCCGGAAACGGGGGCCCGTTTTTTTGGTTCCTACCCCCGTTTTTTGGTTCCTACCCCCGGTGTCGCGCTTAAATGGGTCCCCCCGGAAACGGGGGCCCGTTTTTTTAGTTCCTACCCCCGTTTAATGGTTCCTACACCCGGTGTCGCGCTTAAATGGGTCCCCCCGGAAACGGGGGCCCGTTTTTTTGGTTCCTACCCCCGTTTTTTGGTTCCTACCCCCGGTGTCGCGCTTAAATGGGTCCCCCCGGAAACGGGGGCCCGTTTTTTTGGTTCCTACCCACGTTTTTTGGTTCCTACCCCCGGTGTCACGCTTAAATGGGTCCCCCCGGAAACGGAGGCCCGTTTTTTTGGTTCCTACCCCCATTTTTGGTTCCTACCCCCGGTGTCGCGCTTAAATGGGTTCCCCCGGAAACGGGGGCCCGTTTTTTTGGTTCCTACCCCCATTTTTGGTTCCTACCCCCGGTGTCGCGCTTAAATGGTTTCCCCCGGAAACGGGGGCCCGTTTTTTTGGTTCCTACCCCCGTTTTTTGGTTCCTACCCCCGGTGTCGCGCTTAAATGGGTCCCCCCGGAAACGGGGGCCCGTTTTTTTGGTTCCTACCCCCGTTTTTTGGTTCCTACACCCGGTGACGCGCTTAAATGGGTCCCCACGGAAACGGGGGCCCGTTTTTTTGGTTCCTACCCCCGTTTAATGGTTCCTACCCCCGCTGTCGCGCTTAAATGGGTCTCCCCGGAAACGGGGGCCCGTTTTTTTGGTTCCTACCCCCTTTTTTCGGTTCCTACCCCCGGTGTCGCGCTTAAATGGGTCCCCCCGGAAACGGGGGCCCGTTTTTTTGGTTCCTACCCCCGTTTTTTGGTTCCTACCCCCGGTGTCGCGCTTAAATGGGTCCCCCCGGAAACGGGGGCCCGTTTTTTTGGTTCCTACCCCCGTTTTTTGGTTCCTACCCCCGGTGTCGCACTTAAATGGGTCCCCCCGGAAACTGGGGCCTGTTTTTTGGTTCCTACCCCCGGTGTCGCGCTTAAATGGCTCCCCCCGGAAACGGGGGTCCGTTTTTTTGGTTCCTACCCCAGTTTTTTGGTTCCTACCCCCGGTATCGCGCTTAAATGGGTCCCCTCGGAAACGGGGGCCCGTTTTTTGAGTTCCTACCCCCGTTTTTTTGTTCCTACCCCCGGTGTCGCGCTTAAATGGGTCCCCCCGGAAACGGGGGCCCGTTTTTTCGGTTCCTACCCCCGTTTTTTGGTTCCTACCCCCGGTGTCGCGCTTAAATGGGTCCCCCCGGAAACGGGGGCCCGTTTTTTTGGTTCCTACCCCCGTTTTTTGGTTCCTACCCGCGGTGTCGCGCTTAAATGGGTGCCCCCGGAAACGGAGGCCCGTTTTTTTGGTTCCTAGCCCCGTTTTTTGGTTCCTACCCGCAGTGTCGCGCTTAAACGGGTCCCCCCGGAAACGGAGGCCCGTTTTTTTGGTTCCTACCCCCATTTTCGGTTCCTACCCGCGGTGTCGCGCTTAAATGCGTCCCCCCGGAAACGGAGGCCCGTTTTTTTGGTTCCTACCCCTGTTTTTTGGTTCCTACCCCCGGTGTCGCGCTTAAATGGGTCCCCCCGGAAACGGGGGCCCGTTTTTTTGGTTCCTACCCCCGTTTTTTGGTTCCTACCCCCGGTGTCGCGCTTAAATGGGTCCCCCCGGAAACGGGGGCCCGTTTTTTTAGTTCCTACCCCCGTTTAATGGTTCCTACACCCGGTGTCGCGCTTAAATGGGTCCCCCCGGAAACGGGGGCCCGTTTTTTTGGTTCCTACCCCCGTTTTTTGGTTCCTACCCCCGGTGTCGCGCTTAAATGGGTCCCCCCGGAAACGGGGGCCCGTTTTTTTGGTTCCTACCCACGTTTTTTGGTTCCTACCCCCGGTGTCACGCTTAAATGGGTCCCCCCAGAAACGGAGGCCCGTTTTTTTGGTTCCTACCCCCGTTTTTTGGTTCCTAGCCCCGGTGTCGCGCTTAAATGGGTCCCCCCGGAAACGGGGGCCCGTTTTTTCGGTTCCTACCCCCGTTTTTTGGTTCCTACCCCCGGTGTCGCGCTTAAATGGGTCCCCCCAGAAACGGAGGCACGTTTTTTTGGTTCCTACCCCCGTTTTTTGGTTCCTACCCCCGGTGTCGCGCTTAAATGGGTTCCCCCGGAAACGGGGGCCCGTTTTTTCGGTTCCTACCCCCGTTTTTTGGTTCCTACCCCCGGTGTTGCGCTTAAATGGGTTCCCCCGGAAACGGAAGCCCGTTTTTTTGCTTCCTACCCCCGTTTTTGGTTCGTACCCCCGGTGTCGCGCTTAAATGGGTCCCCCCGCTAACTGGGGCCCGTTTTTTCGGTTCGTACCCCCGTTTTTTGCTTCCTACCCCCCGTGTCGCGCTTAAATGGGTCCCCCCGGAAACGGAGGCCCGTTTTTTTGGTTCCTACCCCCATTTTTGGTTCCTACCCCCGGTGTCGCGCTTAAATGGGTCCCCCCGGAAACGGGGGCCCGTTTTTTTGGTTCCTACCCCCGTTTTTTGGTTCCTACCCCCCGGTGTCGCGCTTAAATGGGTCCCCCCGGAAACGGGGGCCCGTTTTTTTGGTTCCTACCCTCGTTTTTTGGTTCCTACACCCAGTGTCGCGCTTAAATGGGTCCCCCCGGAAACGGGGGCCCGTTTTTTTGGTTCCTACCCCCGTTTTTTGGTTCCCACCCCCGGTGTCGCGCTTGAATTGGTCCCCCCCGAAACGGGGGCCCGTTTTTTTGGTTCCTACCCCCGTTTTTTGGTTCCTACCCCCGGTGTCGCGCTTAAATGGGTCCCCCTGGAAACCGGGGCCCGTTTTTTCGGTTCCTACCCCCGTTTTTTGGTTCCTACCCCCGGTGTCGCGCTTAAATGGGTCCCCCCGGAAACGGAGGCCCGTTTTTTTGGTTCCTACCCCCGTTTTTTGGTTCCTACCCCCGGTGTCGCGCTTAAATGGGTCCCCCCGGAAACGGGGGCCCGTTTTTTCGGTTCCTACCCCCGTTTTTTGGTTCCTACCCCCGGTGTCGCGCTTAAATGGGTCCCCCCGGAAACGGGGGCCCGTTTTTTTGGTTCTTACCTTCGTTTTTTGGTTCCTACCCCCGTTTTTTGGTTCCTACCCCCGGTGTCGCGCTTAAATGGGTCCCCCTGGAAACGGAGGCCTGTTTTTTTGGTTCCTACCCCTGTTTTTTGTTCCTACCCGCGGTGTCGCGCTTAAATGGGTCCCCCCGGAAACAGGGGCCCGTTTTTTTGGTTCCTACCCCCGTTTTTTGGTTCCTACCCGCGGTGTCGCGCTTAAATGGGTCCCCCCGGAAAAGAAGGCCCTTTTTTTGGTTCCTACCCCCGTTTTTTGGTTCCTACCCCCGGTGTCGCGCTTAAATGGGTCCCCCCGGAAACGGGGGCCCGTTTTTTTAGTTCCTACCCCCGTTTAATGGTTCCTACCCCCCGGTGTCGCGCTTAAATGGGTCCCCCCGGAAACGGGGGCTCGTTTTTTTGGTTCCTACCCCCGTTTTTTGGTTCCTACCCCCGGTGTCGCGCTTAAATGGGTCCCCCCGGAAACGGGGGCCCGTTTTTTTGGTTCCTACCCCCGTTTTTTGGTTCCTACCCCCGGTGTCGCGCTTAAATGGGTTCCCCCGGAAACGGAGGCCCGTTTTTTTGCTTCCTACCCCCGTTTTTGGTTCGTACCCCCGGTGTCGCGCTTAAATGGGTCCCCCGGAAACTGGGGCCCGTTTTTTCGGTTCCTACCCCCGTTTTTTGGTTCCTACCCCCCGTGTCGCGCTTAAATGGGTCCCCCCGGAAACGGAGGCCCGTTTTTTTGGTTCCTACCCCCATTTTTGGTTCCTACCCCCGGTGTCGTGCTTAAATGGGTCCCCCCGGAAACGGGGGCCCGTTTTTTTGGTTCCTACCCCCGTTTTTTGGTTCCTACCCCCGGTGTCGCGCTTAAATGGGTCCCCCCGGAAACGGGGGCCCGTTTTTTTGGTTCCTACCCTCGTTTTTTGGTTCCTACCCCCGGTGTCGCGCTTAAATGGGTCCCCCCGGAAACGGGGGCCCGTTTTTTTGGTTCCTACCCCCGTTTTTTGGTTCCTACCCCCGGTGTCGCGCTTAAATGGGTCCCCCCGGAAAAGGGGGCCCGTTTTTTTGGTTCCTACCCCCGTTTTTTGGTTCCTACCCCCGGTGTCGCGCTTAAATGGGTCCCCCCGGAAACGGGGGCCTGTTTTTGGTTCCTACCCCCGGTGTCGCGCTTAAATGGCTCCCCCCGGAAACGGCGGCCCGTTTTTTTGGTTCCTACCCCAGTTTTTTGGTTCCTACCCCCGGTATCGCGCTTAAATGGGTCCCCTCGGAAACGGGGGCCCGTTTTTTGAGTTCCTACCCCCGTTTTTTGGTTCCTACCCCCGGTGTCGCGCTTAAATGGGTCCCCCTGGAAACCGGGGCCCGTTTTTTCGGTTCCTACCCCCGTTTTTTGGTTCCTACCCCCGGTGTCGCGCTTAAATGGGTCCCCCCGGAAACGTAGGCCCGTTTTTTTGGTTCCTACCCCCGTTTTTTGGTTCCTACCCCCGGTGTCGCGCTTAAATGGGTCCCCCCGGAAACGGGGGCCCGTTTTTTCGGTTCCTACCCCCGTTTTTTGGTTCCTACCCCCGGTGTCGCGCTTAAATGGGTCCCCCCGGAAACGGGGGCCCGTTTTTTTGGTTCCTACCTTCGTTTTTTGGTTCCTACCCCCGTTTTTTGGTTCCTACCCCCGGTGTCGCGCTTAAATGGGTCCCCCTGGAAACGGAGGCCTGTTTTTTTGGTTCCTACCCCCGTTTTTTGTTCCTACCCGCGGTGTCGCGCTTAAATGGGTCCCCCCGGAAACAGGGGCCCGTTTTTTTGGTTCCTACCCCCGTTTTTTGGTTCCTACCCACGGTGTCGCGCTTAAATGGGTCCCCCCGGAAAAGAAGGCCCGTTTTTTTGGTTCCTACCCCCGTTTTTTGGTTCCTACCCCCGGTGTCGCGCTTAAATGGGTCCCCCCGGAAACGGGGGCCCGTTTTTTTAGTTCCTACCCCCGTTTAATGGTTCCTACCCCCCGGTGTCGCGCTTAAATAGGTCCCCCCGGAAACGGGGGCCCGTTTTTTTGGTTCCTACCCCCGTTTTTTGGTTCCTACCCCCGGTGTCGCGCTTAAATGGGTCCCCCCGGAAACGGGGGCCCGTTTTTTTGGTAACTACCCCCGTTTTTTGGTTCCTACCCCCGGTGTCGCGCTTAAATGGGTTCCCCCGGAAACGGAGGCCCGTTTTTTTGCTTCCTACCCCCGTTTTTGGTTCGTACCCCCGGTGTCGCGCTTAAATGGGTCCCCCCGGAAACTGGGGCCCGTTTTTTCGGTTCCTACCCCCGTTTTTTGGTTCCTACCCCCGGTGTCGCGCTTAAATGGTTTCCCCCGGAAACGGGGGCCCGTTTTTTTGGTTCCTACCCCCGTTTTTTGGTTCCTACCCCCGGTGTCGCGCTTAAATGGGTCCCCCCGGAAACGGGGGCCCGTTTTTTTGGTTCCTACCCCCGTTTTTTGGTTCCTACCCCCGGTGTCGCGCTTAAATGGGTCCCCCCGGAAAAGAAGGCCCGTTTTTTTGGTTCCTACCCCCGTTTTTTGGTTCCTACCCCCGGTGTCGCGCTTAAATGGGTCCCCCCGGAAACGGGGGCCCGTTTTTTTAGTTCCTACCCCCGTTTAATGGTTCCTACCCCCCGGTGTCGCGCTTAAATGGGTCCCCCCGGAAACGGGGGCCCGTTTTTTTGGTTCCTACCCCCGTTTTTTGGTTCCTACCCCCGGTGTCGCGCTTAAATGGGTCCCCCCGGAAACGGGGGCCCGTTTTTTTGGTTCCTACCCCCGTTTTTTGGTTCCTACCCCCGGTGTCGCGCTTAAATGGGTTCCCCCGGAAACGGAGGCCCGTTTTTTTGCTTCCTACCCCCGTTTTTGGTTCGTACCCCCGGTGTCGCGCTTAAATGGGTCCCCCCGGAAACTGGGGCCCGTTTTTTCGGTTCCTACCCCCGTTTTTTGGTTCCTACCCCCCGTGTCGCGCTTAAATGGGTCCCCCCGGAAACGGAGGCCCGTTTTTTTGGTTCCTACCCCCATTTTTGGTTCCTACCCCCGGTGTCGCGCTTAAATGGGTCCCCCCGGAAACGGGGGCCCGTTTTTTTGGTTCCTACCCCCGTTTTTTGGTTCCTACCCCCGGTGTCGCGCTTAAATGGGTCCCCCCGGAAACGGGGGCCCGTTTTTTTGGTTCCTACCCTCGTTTTTTGGTTCCTACCCCCGGTGTCGCGCTTAAATGGGTCCCCCCGGAAACGGGGGCCCGTTTTTTTGGTTCCTACCCCCGTTTTTTGGTTCCTACCCCCGGTGTCGCGCTTAAATGGGTCCCCCCGGAAAAGGGGGCCCGTTTTTTTGGTTCCTACCCCCGTTTTTTGGTTCCTACCCCCGGTGTCGCGCTTAAATGGGTCCCCCCGGAAACGGGGGCCTGTTTTTGGTTCCTACCCCCGGTGTCGCGCTTAAATGGCTCCCCCCGGAAACGGCGGCCCGTTTTTTTGGTTCCTACCCCAGTTTTTTGGTTCCTACCCCCGGTATCGCGCTTAAATGGGTCCCCTCGGAAACGGGGGCCCGTTTTTTGAGTTCCTACCCCCGTTTTTTGGTTCCTACCCCCGGTGTCGCGCTTAAATGGGTCCCCCTGGAAACCGGGGCCCGTTTTTTCGGTTCCTACCCCCGTTTTTTGGTTCCTACCCCCGGTGTCGCGCTTAAATGGGTCCCCCCGGAAACGGAGGCCCGTTTTTTTGGTTCCTACCCCCGTTTTTTGGTTCCTACCCCCGGTGTCGCGCTTAAATGGGTCCCCCCGGAAACGGGGGCCCGTTTTTTCGGTTCCTACCCCCGTTTTTTGGTTCCTACCCCCGGTGTCGCGCTTAAATGGGTCCCCCCGGAAACGGGGGCCCGTTTTTTTGGTTCCTACCTTCGTTTTTTGGTTCCTACCCCCGTTTTTTGGTTCCTACCCCCGGTGTCGCGCTTAAATGGGTCCCCCCGGAAACGGGGGCCCGTTTTTTTGGTTCCTACCTTCGTTTTTTGGTTCCTACCCCCGTTTTTTGGTTCCTACCCCCGGTGTCGAGCTTAAATGGGTCCCCCCGGAAACGGAGGCCCGTTTTTTTGGTTCCTACCCCCATTTTTGGTTCCTACCCGCGGTGTCGCGCTTAAATGCGTCCCCCCGGAAACGGAGGCCCGTTTTTTTGGTTCCTACCCCCGTTTTTTGGTTCCTACCCCCCGGTGTCGCGCTTAAATGGGTCCCCCCGGAAACGGGGGCCCGTTTTTTTGGTTCCTACCCCCGTTTTTTGGTTCCTACCCCCGGTGTCGCGCTTAAATGGGTCCCCCCGGAAACGGGGGCCCGTTTTTTTAGTTCCTACCCCCGTTTAATGGTTCCTACACCCGGTGTCGCGCTTAAATGGGTCCCCCCGGAAACGGGGGCCCGTTTTTTTGGTTCCTACCCCCGTTTTTTGGTTCCTACCCCCGGTGTCGCGCTTAAATGGGTCCCCCCGGAAACGGGGGCCCGTTTTTTTGGTTCCTACCCACGTTTTTTGGTTCCTACCCCCGGTGTCACGCTTAAATGGGTCCCCCCGGAAACGGAGGCCCGTTTTTTTGGTTCCTACCCCCGTTTTTTGGTTCGTACCCCCGGTGTCGCGCTTAAATGGGTCCCCCCGGAAACGGGGGCCCATTTTTTTGGTTCCTACCCCCGTTTTTTGGTTCCTACCCACGGTGTCGCGCTTAAATGGGTCCCCCTGGAAACGGAGGCCCGTTTTTTTGGTTCCTACCCCCATTTTTGGTTCCTACCCCCGGTGTCGCGCTTAAATGGGTTCCCCCGGAAACGGGGGCCCGTTTTTTTGGTTCCTACCCCCATTTTTGGTTCCTACCCCCGGTGTCGCGCTTAAATGGTTTCCCCCGGAAACGGGGGCCCGTTTTTTTGGTTCCTACCCTCGTTTTTTGGTTCCTACCCCCGGTGTCGCGCTTAAATGGGTCCCCCCGGAAACTTGGGCCCGTTTTTTTGGTTCCTACCCCCGTTTTTTGGTTCCTACACCCGGTGACGCGCTTAAATGGGTCCCCACGGAAACGGGGGCCCGTTTTTTTGGTTCCTACCCCCGTTTAATGGTTCCTACCCCCGCTGTCGCGCTTAAATGGGTCTCCCCGGAAACGGGGGCCAGTTTTTTTGGTTCCTACCCCCGTTTTTTGGTTCCTACCCCCGGTGTCGCGCTTAAATGGGTCCCCCCGGAAACGGGGGCCCGTTTTTTTGGTTCCTACCCCCGTTTTTTGGTTCCTACCCCCGGTGTCGCGCTTAAATGGGTCCCCCCGGAAACGGGGGCCCGTTTTTTTGGTTCCTACCCCCGTTTTTTGGTTCCTACCCCCGGTGTCGCACTTAAATGGGTCCCCCCGGAAACTGGGGCCTGTTTTTTGGTTCCTACCCCCGGTGTCGCGCTTAAATGGCTCCCCCCGGAAACGGGGGTCCGTTTTTTTGGTTCCTACCCCAGTTTTTTGTTTCCTACCCCCGGTATCGCGCTTAAATGGGTCCCCTCGGAAACGGGGGCCCGTTTTTTGAGTTCCTACCCCCGTTTTTTTGTTCCTACCCCCGGTGTCGCGCTTAAATGGGTCCCCCCGGAAACGGGGGCCCGTTTTTTCGGTTCCTACCCCCGTTTTTTGGTTCCTACCCCCGGTGTCGCGCTTAAATGGGTCCCCCGGAAACGGGGGCCCGTTTTTTTGGTTCCTACCCCCGTTTTTTGGTTCCTACCCGCGGTGTCGCGCTTAAATGGGTGCCCCCGGAAACGGAGGCCCGTTTTTTTGGTTCCTAGCCCCGTTTTTTGGTTCCTACCCGCAGTGTCGCGCTTAAACGGGTCCCCCCGGAAACGGAGGCCCGTTTTTTTTGGTTCCTACCCCCATTTTCGGTTCCTACCCGCGGTGTCGCGCTTAAATGCGTCCCCCCGGAAACGGAGGCCCGTTTTTTTTGGTTCCTACCCCTGTTTTTTGGTTCCTACCCCGGTGTCGCGCTTAAATGGGTCCCCCCGGAAACGGGGGCCCGTTTTTTTGGTTCCTACCCCCGTTTTTTGGTTCCTACCCCCGGTGTCGCGCTTAAATGGGTCCCCCCGGAAACGGGGGCCCGTTTTTTTAGTTCCTACCCCCGTTTAATGGTTCCTACCCCCGGTGTCGCGCTTAAATGGGTCCCCCCGGAAACGGGGGCCCGTTTTTTTGGTTCCTACCCCCGTTTTTTGGTTCCTACCCCCGGTGTCGCGCTTAAATGGGTCCCCCCGGAAACGGGGGCCCGTTTTTTTGGTTCCTACCCACGTTTTTTGGTTCCTACCCCCGGTGTCACGCTTAAATGGGTCCCCCCGGAAACGGAGGCCCGTTTTTTTGGTTCCTACCCCCGTTTTTTGGTTCCTAGCCCCGGTGTCGCGCTTAAATGGGTCCCCCCGGAAACGGGGGCCCGTTTTTTCGGTTCCTACCCCCGTTTTTTGGTTCCTACCCCCGGTGTCACGCTTAAATGGGTCCCCCCGGAAACGGAGGCCCGTTTTTTTGGTTCCTACCCCCGTTTTTTGGTTCCTACCCCCGGTGTCGCGCTTAAATGGGTTCCCCCGGAAACGGGGGCCCGTTTTTTAGGTTCCTACCCCCGTTTTTTGGTTCCTACCCCCGGTGTCGCGCTTAAATGGGTCCCCCCGGAAACGGGGGCCCGTTTTTTTGGTTCCTACCCCCGTTTTTTGGTTCCTACCCGCGGTGTCGCGCTTAAATGGGTCGCCCCGGAAACGGGGGCCCGTTTTTTTGGTTCCTACCCCCGTTTTTTGGTTGCTACCCGCGGTGTCGCGCTTAAATGGGTCCCCCCGGAAACGGGGGCCCATTTTTTTGGTTCCTACCCCCGTTTTTTGGTTCCTACCCACGGTGTCGCGCTTAAATGGGTCCCCCTGGAAACGGAGGCCCGTTTTTTTGGTTCCTACCCCCATTTTTGGTTCCTACCCCCGGTGTCGCACTTAAATGGGTCCCCCCGGAAACTTGGGCCTGTTTTTTGGTTCCTACCCCCGGTGTCGCGCTTAAATGGCTCCCCCGGAAACGGGGGTCCGTTTTTTTGGTTCCTACCCCAGTTTTTTGGTTCCTACCCCCGGTATCGCGCTTAAATGGGTCCCCTCGGAAACGGGGGCCCGTTTTTTGAGTTCCTACCCCCGTTTTTTTGTTCCTACCCCCGGTGTCGCGCTTAAATGGGTCCCCCCGGAAACGGGGGCCCGTTTTTTCGGTTCCTACCCCCGTTTTTTGGTTCCTACCCCCGGTGTCGCGCTTAAATGGGTCCCCCCGGAATCGGGGGCCCGTTTTTTCGGTTCCTACCCCCGTTTTTTGGTTCCTACCCCCGGTGTCGCGCTTAAATGGGTCCCCCTGGAAACGGAGGCCCGTTTTTTTGGTTCCTACCCCCGTTTTTTGGTTCCTACCCCCGGTGTCGCGCTTAAATGGGTCCCCCCGGAAACGGGGGCCCGTTTTTTTGGTTCCTACCCCCGTTTTTTGGTTCCTACACCCGGTGTCGCGCTTAAATGGGTCCCCTCGGAAACGGGGGCCCGTTTTTTTGGTTCCTACCCCCGTTTTTTGGTTCCTACCCCCGGTGTCGCGCTTAAATGGGTCCCCCCGGAAACGGGGGCCTGTTTTTGGTTCCTACCCCCGGTGTCGCGCTTAAATGGCTCCCCCCGGAAACGGGGGCCCGTTTTTTTGGTTCCTACCCCAGTTTTTTGGTTCCTACCCCCGGTATCGCGCTTAAATGGGTCCCCTCGGAAACGGGGGCCCGTTTTTTGAGTTCCTACCCCCGTTTTTTGGTTCCTACCCCCGGTGTCACGCTTAAATGGTTCCCCCCGGAAACGGGGGCCCGTTTTTTCGGTTCCTACCCCCGTTTTTTGGTTCCTACCCCCGGTGTCGCGCTTAAATGGGTCCCCCCGGAAACGGGGGCCCGTTTTTTTGGTTCCTACCCCCGTTTTTTGGTTCCTACCCGCGGTGTCGCGCTTAAATGGGTGCCCCCGGAAACGGAGGCCCGTTTTTTTGGTTCCTAGCCCCGTTTTTTGGTTCCTACCCGCGGTGTCGCGCTTAAATGGGTCCCCCCGGAAACGGAGGCCCGTTTTTTTGGTTCCTACCCCCATTTTTGGTTCCTACCCCCGGTGTCGCGCTTAAATGGGTCCCCCCGGAAACGGGGGCCCGTTTTTTTGGTTCCTAACCCCGTTTTTTGGTTCCTACCCCCGGTGTCGCGCTTAAATGGGTCCCCCCGGAAACGGGGGCCCGTTTTTTTAGTTCCTACCCCCGTTTAATGGTTCCTACACCCGGTATCGCGCTTAAATGGGTCCCCCCGGAAACGGGGGCCCGTTTTTTTGGTTCCTACCCCCGTTTTTTGGTTCCTACCCCCGGTGTCGCGCTTAAATGGGTCCCCAAGGAAACGGGGGCCCGTTTTTTAGGTTCCTACCCCAGTTTTTTGGTTCCTACCCCCGGTGTCGCGCTTAAATGGGTCCCCCCGGAAACGGGGGCCCGTTTTTTTGGTTCCTACCCCCGTTTTTTGGTTCCTACCCCCGGTGTCGCGCTTAAATGGGTCCCCCCGGAAACGGGGGCCCATTTTTTTGGTTCCTACCCCCGTTTTTTGGTTCCTACCCACGGTGTCGCGCTTAAATGGGTCCCCCTGGAAACGGAGGCCCGTTTTTTTGGTTCCTACCCCCGGTGTCACGCTTAAATGGGTCCCCCCGGAAACGGGGGCCCGTTTTTTCGGTTCCTACCCCCGTTTTTTGGTTCCTACCCCCGGTGTCGCGCTTAAATGGGTCCCCCCGGAAACGGGGGCCCGTTTTTTTGGTTCCTACCCCTGTTTTTTGGTTCCTACACCCGGTGACGCGCTTAAATGGGTCCCCCCGGAAACGGGGGCCCGTTTTTTTGGTTCCTACTCCCGTTTAATGGTTCCTACCCCCGCTGTCGCGCTTAAATGGGTCCCCCCGGAACCGGGGCCCGTTTTTTTGGTTCCTACCCCCGTTTTTTGGTTCCTACCCCCGGTGTCGCGCTTCAATGGGTCCCCCCGGAAAAGGAGGCCCGTTTTTTTGGTTCCTACCCCCGGTGTCGCGCTTAAATGGGTCCCCCCGGAAACGGGGGCCCATTTTTTTGGTTCCTACCCCCGTTTTTTGGTTCCTACCCACGGTGTCGCGCTTAAATGGGTCCCCCTGGAAACGGAGGCCCGTTTTTTTGGTTCCTACCCCCGGTGTCGCGCTTAAATGGGTTCCCCCGGAAACGGGGGCCTGTTTTTTTGGTTCCTACCCCCATTTTTGGTTCCTACCCCCGGTATCGCGCTTAAATGGGTCCCCTCGGAAACGGGGGCCCGTTTTTTGAGTTCCTACCCCCGTTTTTTTGTTCCTACCCCCGGTGTCGCGCTTAAATGGGTCCCCCCGGAAACGGGGGCCCGTTTTTTCGGTTCCTACCCCCGTTTTTTGGTTCCTACCCCCGGTGTCGCATTTAAATGGGTCCCCCCGGAAACGGGGGCCCGTTTTTTCGGTTCCTACCTCCGTTTTTTGGTTCCTACCCCCGGTGTCGCGCTTAAATGGGTCCCCCCGGAAACGGAGGCCCGTTTTTTTGGTTCCTACCCCCGTTTTTTGGTTCCTACCCCCGGTGTCGCGCTTAAATGGGTCCCCCCGGGAACGGGGGCCCGTTTTTTTGGTTCCTACCCACGTTTTTTGGTTCCTACACCCGGTGTCGCGCTTAAATGGGTCCCCTCGGAAACGGGAGCCCGTTTTTTTGGTTCCTACCCTCGTTTTTTGGTTCCCACCCCCGGTGTCGCGCTTGAATTGGTCCCCCGGAAACGGGGGCCCGTTTTTTTAGTTCCTACCCCCGTTTAATGGTTCCTACCCCCGGTGTCGCGCTTCAATGGGTCCCCCCGGAAACGGGGGCCCGTTTTTTTGGTTCCTACCCCGTTTTTTGGTTCCTACCCCCGGTGTCGCTCTTAAATGGGTCCCCCCGGAAACGGGGGCCCGTTTTTTGGTTCCTACCCCCGTTTTTTGGTTCCTACCCCCGGTGTCGCGCTTAAATGGGTCCCCCCGGAAACGGGGGCCCGTTTTTTTGGTTCCTACTCCCGTTCAATGGTTCCTACCCCCGCTGTCGCGCTTAAATGGGTCCCCCCGGAAACGGGGGCCCGTTTTTTTTGGTTCCTACCCCCGTTTTTTGGTTCCTACCCCCGGTGTTGCGCTTAAATGGGTTCCCCCGGAAACGGAAGCCCGTTTTTTTGCTTCCTACCCCCGTTTTTGGTTCGTACCCCCGGTGTCGCGCTTAAATGGGTCCCCCCGGAAACTGGGGCCCGTTTTTTCGGTTCCTACCCCCGTTTTTTGGTTCCTACCCCCGGTGTCGCGCTTAAATGGGTCCCCCCGGAAACGGGGGCCCGTTTTTTTGGTTCCTACCCCCGTTTTTTGGTTCCTACCCCCGGTGTCGCGCTTAAATGGGTTCCCCCGGAAACGGAGGCCCGTTTTTTTGCTTCCTACCCCCGTTTTTGGTTAGTACCCCCGGTGTCGCGCTTAACTGGGTCCCCCCGGAAACGGGGGCCCGTTTTTTCGGTTCCTACCCCCGTTTTTTGGTTCCTACCCCCGGTGTCGCGCTTAAATGGGTCCCCCCGGAATCGGGGGCCCGTTTTTTCGGTTCCTACCCCCGTTTTTTGGTTCCTACCCCCGGTGTCGCGCTTAAATGGGTCCCCCTGGAAACGGAGGCCCGTTTTTTTGGTTCCTACCCCCGTTTTTTGGTTCCTACCCCCGGTGTCGCGCTTAAATGGGTCCCCCCGGAAACGGGGGCCCGTTTTTTTGGTTCCTACCCCCGTTTTTTGGTTCCTACACCCGGTGTCGCGCTTAAATGGGTCCCCTCGAAACGGGGGCCCGTTTTTTTGGTTCCTACCCCGTTTTTTGGTTCCTACCCCGGTGTCGCGCTTAAATGGGTCCCCCCGGAAACGGGGGCCTGTTTTTGGTTCCTACCCCCGGTGTCGCGCTTAAATGGCTCCCCCCGGAAACGGGGGCCCGTTTTTTTGGTTCCTACCCCAGTTTTTTGGTTCCTACCCCCGGTATCGCGCTTAAATGGGTCCCCTCGGAAACGGGGGCCCGTTTTTTGAGTTCCTACCCCCGTTTTTTGGTTCCTACCCCCGGTGTCACGCTTAAATGGTTCCCCCCGGAAACGGGGGCCCGTTTTTTCGGTTCCTACCCCCGTTTTTTGGTTCCTACCCCCGGTGTCGCGCTTAAATGGGTCCCCCCGGAAACGGGGGCCCGTTTTTTTGGTTCCTACCCCCGTTTTTTGGTTCCTACCCGCGGTGTCGCGCTTAAATGGGTGCCCCCGGAAACGGAGGCCCGTTTTTTTGGTTCCTAGCCCCGTTTTTTGGTTCCTACCCGCGGTGTCGCGCTTAAATGGGTCCCCCCGGAAACGGAGGCCCGTTTTTTTGGTTCCTACCCCCATTTTTGGTTCCTACCCCCGGTGTCGCGCTTAAATGGGTCCCCCCGGAAACGGGGGCCCGTTTTTTTGGTTCCTAACCCCGTTTTTTGGTTCCTACCCCCGGTGTCGCGCTTAAATGGGTCCCCCCGGAAACGGGGCCCGTTTTTTTAGTTCCTACCCCCGTTTAATGGTTCCTACACCCGGTATCGCGCTTAAATGGGTCCCCCCGGAAACGGGGGCCCGTTTTTTTGGTTCCTACCCCCGTTTTTTGGTTCCTACCCCCGGTGTCGCGCTTAAATGGGTCCCCAAGGAAACGGGGGCCCGTTTTTAGGTTCCTACCCCAGTTTTTTGGTTCCTACCCCCGGTGTCGCGCTTAAATGGGTCCCCCCGGAAACGGGGGCCCGTTTTTTGGTTCCTACCCCCGTTTTTTGGTTCCTACCCCCGGTGTCGCGCTTAAATGGGTCCCCCCGGAAACGGGGGCCCATTTTTTTGGTTCCTACCCCCGTTTTTTGGTTCCTACCCACGGTGTCGCGCTTAAATGGGTCCCCCTGGAAACGGAGGCCCGTTTTTTTGGTTCCTACCCCCATTTTTGGTTCCTACCCCCGGTGTCGCGCTTAAATGGGTTCCCCGAAACGGGGGCCCGTTTTTTTGGTTCCTACCCCCATTTTTTGGTTCCTACCCCGGTGTCGCGCTTAAATGGTTTCCCCCGGAAACGGGGGCCCGTTTTTTTGGTTCCTACCCCCGTTTTTTGGTTCCTACCCCCGGTGTCGCGCTTAAATGGGTCCCCCGGAAACGGGGGCCCGTTTTTTTGGTTCCTACCCCCGTTTTTTGGTTCCTACACCCGGTGACGCGCTTAAATGGGTCCCCACGGAAACGGGGGCCCGTTTTTTTTGGTTCCTACCCCCGTTTAATGGTTCCTACCCCCCGCTGTCGCGCTTTAAATGGGTCCCCCCGGAAACGGGGGCCCGTTTTTTTGGTTCCTACCCCCGTTTTTTTGGTTCCTACCCCCGGTGTCGCGCTTAAAAGGGTCCCCCCGGAAACGGGGGCCCGTTTTTTTGGTTCCTACCCCCGTTTTTTTGGTTCCTACCCCCGGTGTCGCGCTTAAATGGGTCCTCCCGGAAACGGGGGCCTGTTTTTTGGTTCCTACTCCCGGTGTCGCGCTTAAATGGCTCCCCCGGAAACGGGGTCCGTTTTTTTTGGTTCCTACCCCAGTTTTTTTGGTTCCTACCCCCGGTATCGAGATTAAATGGGTCCCCTCGGAAACGGGGGCCCGTTTTTTGAGTTCCTACCCCCGTTTTTTGGTTCCTACCCCCGGTGTCGCGCTTAAATGGGTCCCCCCGGAAACGGGGGCCCGTTTTTCCGGTTCCTACCCCCGTTTTTGGTTCCTACCCCCGGTGTCGCGCTTAAATGGGTCCCCCGGAAACGGGGGCCCGTTTTTTCGGTTCCTACCCCCGTTTTTTGGTTCCTACCCCCGGTGTCGCGCTTAAATGGGTCCCCCCGGAAACGGAGGCCCGTTTTTTTGGTTCCTACCCCTGTTTTTTGGTTCCTACCCCCGGTGTCGCGCTTAAATGGGTCCCCCCGGAAACGGGGGCCCGTTTTTTTGGTTCCTACCCCCCTTTTTTGGTTCCTACACCCGGTGTCGCGCTTAAATGGGTCCCCTCGGAAACGGGGGCCCGTTTTTTTGGTTCCTACCCTCGTTTTTTGGTTCCCACCCCCGGTGTCGCGCTTGAATTGGTCCCCCCGGAAACGGGGGCCCGTTTTTTTAGTTCCTACCCCCGTTTAATGGTTCCTACCCCCGGTGTCGCGCTTCAATGGGTCCCCCCGGAAACGGGGGCCCGTTTTTTTGGTTCCTACCCCCGTTTTTTGGTTCCTACCCCCGGTGTCGCGCTTAAATGGGTCCCCCCGGAAACGGGGGCCCGTTTTTTTGGTTCCTACCCCCGTTTTTTGGTTCCTACCCCCGGTGTCGCGCTTAAATGGGTCCCCCAAGAAACGGGGGCCCGTTTTTTTGGTTCCTACCCCCGTTTTTTGGTTCCTACCCCCGGTGTCGCGCTTAAACGGGTCCCCCCGGAAACGGGGGCCCGTTTTTTTGGTTCCTACCCCCGTTTTTTGGTTCCTACCCCCGGTGTCGTGCTTATACGGGTCCCCCTGGAAACAGGGGCCCGTTTTTTTGTTTCCTACCCCCATTTTTGGTTCCTACCCCCGGTGTCGCGCTTAAAATGGGTCCCCCCGGAAACGGGGGCCCGTTTTTTTGGTTCCTACCCCCGTTTTTTGGTTCCTACCCCCGGTGTCGCGCTTAAATGGGTCCCCCCGGAAACGGGGGCCCGTTTTTTTTGGTTCCTACTCCCGTTCAATGGTTCCTACCCCCGCTGTCGCGCTTAAATGGGTCCCCCCGGGAAACGGGGGCCCGTTTTTTTGGTTCCTACCCCCGTTTTTTGGTTCCTACCCCCGGTGTCGCGCTTCAATGGGTCCCCCCGGAAACGGAGGCCCGTTTTTTTGGTTCCTACCCCCGTTTTTTGGTTCCTACCCCCGGTGTCGCGCTTAAATGGGTCCCCCGGAAACGGGGGCCCATTTTTTTGGTTCCTACCCCCGTTTTTTGGTTCCTACCCACGGTGTCGCGCTTAAATGGGTCCCCCTGGAAACGGAGGCCCGTTTTTTTGGTTCCTACCCCCGGTGTCACGCTTAAATGGGTCCCCCCGGAAACGGGGGCCCGTTTTTTCGGTTCCTACCCCCGTTTTTTGGTTCCTACCCCCGGTGTCGCGCTTAAATGGGTCCCCCCGGAAACGGGGGCCCGTTTTTTTGGTTCCTACCCCTGTTTTTTGGTTCCTACACCCGGTGACGCGCTTAAATGGGTCCCCCGGAAACGGGGGCCCGTTTTTTTTGGTTCCTACTCCCGTTTAATGGTTCCTACCCCCGCTGTCGCGCTTAAATGGGTCCCCCCGGAACCGGGGCCCGTTTTTTTGGTTCCTACCCCCGTTTTTTTGGTTCCTACCCCCGGTGTCGCGCTTCAATGGGTCCCCCCGGAAAAGGAGGCCCTTTTTTTGGTTCCTACCCCCGGTGTCGCGCTTAAATGGGTCCCCCCGGAAACGGGGGCCCATTTTTTTGGTTCCTACCCCCGTTTTTTGGTTCCTACCCACGGTGTCGCGCTTAAATGGGTCCCCCTGGAAACGGAGGCCCGTTTTTTTGGTTCCTACCCCCGGTGTCGCGCTTAAATGGGTTCCCCCGGAAACGGGGGCCTGTTTTTTTGGTTCCTACCCCCATTTTTGGTTCCTACCCCCGGTATCGCGCTTAAATGGGTCCCCTCGGAAACGGGGGCCCGTTTTTTGAGTTCCTACCCCCGTTTTTTTGTTCCTACCCCCGGTGTCGCGCTTAAATGGGTCCCCCCGGAAACGGGGGCCCGTTTTTTCGGTTCCTACCCCCGTTTTTTGGTTCCTACCCCCGGTGTCGCATTTAAATGGGTCCCCCCGGAAACGGGGGCCCGTTTTTTCGGTTCCTACCTCCGTTTTTTGGTTCCTACCCCCGGTGTCGCGCTTAAATGGGTCCCCCCGGAAACGGAGGCCCGTTTTTTTGGTTCCTACCCCCGTTTTTTGGTTCCTACCCCCGGTGTCGCGCTTAAATGGGTCCCCCCGGGAACGGGGGCCCGTTTTTTTGGTTCCTACCCACGTTTTTTGGTTCCTACCACCCGGTGTCGCGCTTAAATGGGTCCCCTCGGAAACGGGAGCCCGTTTTTTTTGGTTCCTACCCTCGTTTTTTGGTTCCCACCCCCGGTGTCGCGCTTGAATTGGTCCCCCCGGAAACGGGGGCCCGTTTTTTTAGTTCCTACCCCCGTTTAATGGTTCCTACCCCCGGTGTCGCGCTTCAATGGGTCCCCCGGAAACGGGGGCCCGTTTTTTTTGGTTCCTACCCCCGTTTTTTGGTTCCTACCCCCGGTGTCGCTCTTAAATGGGTCCCCCCGGAAACGGGGGCCCGTTTTTTTGGTTCCTACCCCGTTTTTTGGTTCCTACCCCCGGTGTCGCGCTTAAATGGGTCCCCCCGGAAACGGGGGCCCGTTTTTTTGGTTCCTACTCCCGTTCAATGGTTCCTACCCCCGCTGTCGCGCTTAAATGGGTCCCCCCGGAAACGGGGGCCCGTTTTTTTTGGTTCCTACCCCCGTTTTTTGGTTCCTACCCCCGGTGTTGCGCTTAAATGGGTTCCCCCGGAAACGGAAGCCCGTTTTTTTGCTTCCTACCCCCGTTTTTGGGTTCGTACCCCCGGTGTCGCGCTTAAAATGGGTCCCCCCGGAAACTGGGGCCCGTTTTTTCGGTTCCTACCCCCGTTTTTTGGTTCCTACCCCCGGTGTCGCGCTTAAATGGGTCCCCCCGGAAACGGGGGCCCGTTTTTTTGGTTCCTACCCCCGTTTTTTGGTTCCTACCCCCGGTGTCGCGCTTAAATGGGTTCCCCCGGAAACGGAGGCCCGTTTTTTTTGCTTCCTACCCCCGTTTTTGGTTAGTACCCCCGGTGTCGCGCTTAAATGGGTCCCCCCGGAAACGGGGGCCCGTTTTTTCGGTTCCTACCCCCGTTTTTTGGTTCCTACCCCGGTGTCGCGCTTAAATGGGTCCCCCCGGAAACTGGGGCCCGTTTTTTTGGTTCCTACCCCCGTTTTTTGGTTCCTAGCCCCGGTGTCGCGCTTAAATGGGTTCCCCCGGAAACGGAGGCCCGTTTTTTTGCTTCCTACCCCCGTTTTTGGTTCGTACCCCCGGTGTCGCGCTTAAATGGGTCCCCCGGAAACGGGGGCCCGTTTATTCGGTTCCTACCCCCGTTTTTTGGTTCCTACTCCCGGTGTCGCGCTTAAATGGCTCCCCCCGGAAACGGGGGCCCGTTTTTTTGGTTCCTACCCCAGTTTTTTGGTTCCTACCCCCGGTATCGCGCTTAAATGGGTCCCCTCGGAAACGGGGGCCGTTTTTTGAGTTCCTACCCCCGTTTTTTGGTTCCTACCCCTGGTGTCGCGCTTAAATGGGTCCCCCCGGAAACGGGGGCCCGTTTTTTTGGTTCCTACCCCCGTTTTTTGGTTCCTACCCCCGGTGTCGCGCTTAAATGGCTCCCCCCGGAAACGGGGGCCCGTTTTTTTGGTTCCTACCCCAGTTTTTTGGTTCCTACCCCCGGTATCGCGCTTAAATGGGTCCCCTCGGAAACGGGGGCCCGTTTTTTGAGTTCCTACCCCCGTTTTTTGGTTCCTACCCCTGGTGTCGTGCTTAAATGGGGTCCCCCCGGAAACGGGGGCCCGTTTTTTCGGTTCCTACCCCCGTTTAATGGTTCCTACCCCCGGTGTCGCGCTTAAATGGGTCCCCCCGGAAACGGAGGCCCGTTTTTTTGGTTCCTACCCCCATTTTTTGGTTCCTACCCCCGGTGTCACGCTTAAATGGGTCCCCCCGGAAACGGGGGCCCGTTTTTTGGTTCCTACCCCCGTTTTTTGGTTCCTACCCGCGGTGTGTCGCGCTTAAATGGGTGCCCCCGGAAACGGGGGCCCGTTTTTTTTGGTTCCTAGCCCCGTTTTTTGGTTCCTACCCCCGGTGTCGCGCTTAAATGGGTCCCCCCGGAAACGGAGGCCCGTTTTTTTTGGTTCCTACCCCCATTTTTGGTTCCTACCCCCGGTGGTCGCGCTAAAATGGGTCCCCCGGAAACGGGGGCCCGTTTTTTTGGTTCCTACCCCCGTTTTTTGGTTCCTACCCACGGTGTCGCGCTTAAATGGGTCCCCCTGGAAACGGAGGCCCGTTTTTTTGGTTCCTACCCCCATTTTTGGTTCCTACCCCCGGTGTCGCGCTTAAATGGGTTCCCCCGGAAACGGGGGCCCGTTTTTTTGGTTCCTACCCCCGTTTTTTGGTTCCTACCCCCGGTGTCGCGCTTAAATGGGTCCCCCCGGAAACGGGGGCCCGTTTTTTTGGTTTCTACCCCCGTTTTTTGGTTCCTACCCCCGGTGTCGCGCTTAAATGGGTCCCCCCGGAATTGGGGGCCTGTTTTTTGGTTCCTACTCCCGGTGTCGCGCTTAAATGGCTCCCCCCGGAAACGGGGGTCCGTTTTTTTTGGTTCCTACCCCAGTTTTTTGGTTCCTACCCCCGGTATCGCGCTTAAATGGGTCCCCTCGGAAACGGGGGCCCGTTTTTTGAGTTCCTACCCCCGTTTTTTGGTTCCTACCCCCGGTGTCGCGCTTAAATGGGTCCCCCCGGAAACGGGGGCCCGTTTTTTCGGTTCCTACCCCCGTTTTTTGGTTCCTACCCCCGGTGTCGCGCTTAAATGGTCCCCCCGGAAACGGGGGCCCGTTTTTTCGGTTCCTACCCCCGTTTTTGGTTCCTACCCCCGGTGTCGCGCTTAAATGGGTCCCCCCCGGAAACGGAGGCCCGTTTTTTTGGTTCCTACCCCCGTTTTTTGGTTCCTACCCCCGGTGTCGCGCTTAAATGGGTCCCCCCGGAAACGGGGGCCAGTTTTTTTGGTTCCTACCCCCGTTTTTTGGTTCCTACACCCGGTGTCGCGCTTAAATGGGTCCCCTCGGAAACGGGGGCCCGTTTTTTTGGTTCCTACCCTCGTTTTTTAGTTCCCACCCCCGGTGTCGCGCTTGAATTGGTCCCCCCGGAAACGGGGGCCCGTTTTTTTAGTTCCTACCCCCGTTTAATGGTTCCTACCCCCGGTGTCGCGATTCAATGGGTCCCCCCGGAAACGGGGGCCCATTTTTTTGGTTCCTACCCCCGTTTTTTGGTTCCTACCCCGGTGTCGCGCTTAAATGGGTCCCCCCGGAAACGGGGGCCCGTTTTTTTGGTTCCTACCCCCGTTTTTTGGTTCCTACCCCCGGTGTCGCGCTTAAATGGGTCCCCCAAGAAACGGGGGCCCGTTTTTTTTGGTTCCTACCCCCGTTTTTTGGTTCCTACCCCCGGTGTCGCGCTTAAACGGTCCCCCCGGAAACGGGGGCCCGTTTTTTTTGGTTCCTACCCCCGTTTTTTGGTTCCTACCCCCGGTGTCGTGCTTTAAACGGGTCCCCCCGGAAACAGGGGCCCGTTTTTTTGTTTCCTACCCCCATTTTTGGTTCCTACCCCCGGTGTCGCGCTTAAATGGGTCCCCCCGGAAACGGGGGCCCGTTTTTTTTGGTTCCTACCCCCGTTTTTTGGTTCCTACCCCCGGTGTCGCGCTTAAATGGGTCCCCCCGGAAACGGGGGCCCGTTTTTTTGGTTCCTACCCCCGTTTTTTGGTTCCTACCCCCGGTTGTCGCGCTTAAATGGGTCCCCCCGGAAACGGGGGCCCGTTTTTTTGGTTCCTACCCCCGTTTTTTGGTTCCTACCCCCGGTGTCGCGCTTAAATGGGTCCCCCAAGAAACGGGGGCCCGTTTTTTTGGTTCCTACCCCCGTTTTTTGGTTCCTACCCCCGGTGTCGCGCTTAAACGGGTCCCCCCGGAAACGGGGGCCCGTTTTTTTGGTTCCTACCCCCGTTTTTTGGTTCCTACCCCCGGTGTCGTGCTTAAACGGGTCCCCCGGAAACAGGGGCCCGTTTTTTTTTGTTTCCTACCCCCATTTTTGGTTCCTACCCCCGGTGTCGCGCTTAAATGGTCCCCCCGGAAACGGGGGCCCGTTTTTTTGGTTCCTACCCCCGTTTTTTGGTTCCTACCCCCGGTGTCGCGCTTAAATGGGTCCCCCCGGAAACGGGGGCCCGTTTTTTTTGGTTCCTACCCCCGTTTTTTGGTTCCTACCCCCGGTGTTGCGCTTAAATGGGTTCCCCCGGAAACGGAAGCCCGTTTTTTTTGCTTCCTACCCCGTTTTTGGTTCGTACCCCCGGTGTCGCGCTTAAATGGGTCCCCCCGGAAACTGGGGCCCGTTTTTTCGGTTCCTACCCCCGTTTTTTGGTTCCTACCCCCCGTGTCGCGCTTAAATGGGTCCCCCCGGAAACGGAGGCCCGTTTTTTTGGTTCCTACCCCCATTTTTGGTTCCTACCCCCGGTGTCGCGCTTAAATGGGTCCCCCCGGAAACGGGGGCCCGTTTTTTTGGTTCCTACCCCCGTTTTTTGGTTCCTACCCCCCGGTGTCACGCTTAAATGGGTCCCCCCGGAAACGGGGGCCCGTTTTTTTGGTTCCTACCCTCGTTTTTTGGTTCCTACACCCAGTGTCGCGCTTAAATAGGTCCCCCCGGAAACGGGGGCCCGTTTTTTTTGGTTCCTACCCCCGTTTTTTGGTTCCCACCCCCGGTGTCGCGCTTGAATTGGTCCCCCCCAAAACGGGGGCCCGTTTTTTTGGTTCCTACCCCCGTTTTTTGGTTCCTACCCCCGGTGTCGCGCTTAAATGGGTCCCCCCGGAAACGGGGGCCCGTTTTTTTGGTTCCTACCCCCGTTTTTTGGTTCCTACCCCCGGTGTCGCGCTTAAATGGGTTCCCCCGGAAACGGAGGCCCGTTTTTTTGCTTCCTACCCCCGTTTTTGGTTCGTACCCCCGGTGTCGCGCTTAAATGGGTCCCCCCGGAAACGGGGGGCCCGTTTTTTCGGTTCCTACCCCCGTTTTTTGGTTCCTACCCCCGGTGTCGCGCTTAAATGGGTCCCCCCGGAAACTGGGGCCCGTTTTTTTGGTTCCTACCCCCGTTTTTTGGTTCCTACCCCCGGTGTCGCGCTTAAATGGGTTCCCCCGGAAACGGAGCCCGTTTTTTTGCTTCCTACCCCCGTTTTTGGTTCGTACCCCCGGTGTCGCGCTTAAATGTGTCCCCCGGAAACGGGGGCCCGTTATTCGGTTCCTACCCCCGTTTTTTGGTTCCTACTCCCGGTGTCGCGCTTAAATGGCTCCCCCCCGGAAACGGGGGCCCGTTTTTTTGGTTCCTACCCCAGTTTTTTGGTTCCTACCCCCGGTATCGCGCTTAAATGGGTCCCCTCGGAAACGGGGGCCCGTTTTTTGAGTTCCTACCCCCGTTTTTGGTTCCTACCCCTGGTGTCGCGCTTAAATGGGTCCCCCCGGAAACGGGGGCCCGTTTTTTCGGTTCCTACCCCCGTTTAATGGTTCCTACCCCCGGTGTCGCGCTTAAATGGGTCCCCCAGGAAACGGAGGCCCGTTTTTTTGGTTCCTACCCCCATTTTTGGTTCCTACCCCCGGTGTCACGCTTAAATGGGTCCCCCGGAAACGGGGGCCCGTTTTTTTGGTTCCTACCCCGTTTTTTGGTTCCTACCCGCGGTGTCGCGCTTAAATGGGTGCCCCGGAAACGGAGGCCCGTTTTTTTGGTTCCTAGCCCCGTTTTTTGGTTCCTACCTGCGGTGTCGCGCTTAAATGGGTCCCCCCGGAAACGGAGGCCCGTTTTTTTTGGTTCCTACCCCCATTTTTGGTTCCTACCCCCGGTGTCGCGCTAAAATGGGTCCCCCCGGAAACGGGGGCCCGTTTTTTTTGGTTCCTACCCCCGTTTTTTGGTTCCTACCTGCGGTGTCGCGCTTAAATGGGTCCCCCCGGAAACGGAGGCCCGTTTTTTTGGTTCCTACCCCCATTTTTGGTTCCTACCCCCGGTGTCGCGCTAAAATGGGTCCCCCCGGAAACGGGGGCCCGTTTTTTTGGTTCCTACCCCCGTTTTTTGGTTCCTACCCCCGGTGTCGCGCTTAAATGGGTCCCCCCGGAAATGGGGGCCTGTTTTTTGGTTCCTACTCCCGGTGTCGCGCTTAAATGGCTCCCCCCGGAAACGGGGGCCCGTTTTTTCGGTTCCTACCCCCGTTTTTGGTTCCTACCCCCGGTGTCGCGCTTAAATGGGTATCCCCGGAAACGGGGGCCCGTTTTTTCGGTTTCTACCCCCGTTTTTTGGTTCCTACCCCCGGTGTCGCGCTTAAATGGGTCCCCCCGGAAACGGAGGCCCGTTTTTTTTGGTTCCTACCCCCGTTTTTTGGTTCCTACCCCCGGTGTCGCGCTTAAATGGGTCCCCCCGGAAACGGGGGCCAGTTTTTTTGGTTCCTACCCCCATTTTTTGGTTCCTACACCCGGTGTCGCGCTTAAAAGGGTCCCCTCGGAAACGGGGGCCCGTTTTTTTGGTTCCTACCCTCGTTTTTTGGTTCCCACCCCCGGTGTCGCGCTTGAATTGGTCCCCCCGGAAACGGGGGCCCGTTTTTTTTAGTTCCTACCCCCGTTTAATGGTTCCTACCCCCGGTGTCGCGCTTCAATGGGTCCCCCCGGAAACGGGGGCCCGTTTTTTTGGTTCCTACCCCCGTTTTTTGGTTCCTACCCCCGGTGTCGCGCTTAAATGGGTCCCCCCGGAAACGGGGGCCCGTTTTTTTGGTTCCTACCCCCGTTTTTTGTTTCCTACCCCCGGTGTCGCGCTTAAATGGGTCCCCCAAGAAACGGGGGCCCGTTTTTTTGGTTCCTACCCCCGTTTTTTGGTTCCTACCCCCGGTGTCGCGCTTAAACGGGTCCCCCCGGAAACGGGGGCCCGTTTTTTTGGTTCCTACCCCCGTTTTTTGGTTCCTACCCCCGGTGTCGCGCTTAAATGGGTCCCCCCGGAAACGGGGGCCCGTTTTTTTGGTTCCTACCCCCGTTTTTTGGTTCCTACCCCCGGTGTCGCGCTTAAATGGGTCCCCCCGGAAATGGGGGCCTGTTTTTTGGTTCCTACTCCCGGTGTCGCGCTTAAATGGCTCCCCCCGGAAACGGGGGCCCGTTTTTTCGGTTCCTACCCCCGTTTTTTGGTTCCTACCCCCGGTGTCGCGCTTAAATGGGTATCCCCGGAAACGGGGGCCCGTTTTTTCGGTTTCTACCCCCGTTTTTTGGTTCCTACCCCCGGTGTCGCGCTTAAATGGGTCCCCCCGGAAACGGAGGCCCGTTTTTTTGGTTCCTACCCCCGTTTTTTGGTTCCTACCCCCGGTGTCGCGCTTAAATGGGTCCCCCCGGAAACGGGGGCCAGTTTTTTTGGTTCCTACCCCCATTTTTTGGTTCCTACACCCGGTGTCGCGCTTAAAAGGGTCCCCTCGGAAACGGGGGCCCGTTTTTTTGGTTCCTACCCTCGTTTTTTGGTTCCCACCCCCGGTGTCGCGCTTGAATTGGTCCCCCCGGAAACGGGGGCCCGTTTTTTTAGTTCCTACCCCCGTTTAATGGTTCCTACCCCCGGTGTCGCGCTTCAATGGGTCCCCCCGGAAACGGGGGCCCGTTTTTTTTGGTTCCTACCCCCGTTTTTTGGTTCCTACCCCCGGTGTCGCGCTTAAATGGGTCCCCCCGGAAACGGGGGCCCGTTTTTTTGGTTCCTACCCCCGTTTTTTGTTTCCTACCCCCGGTGTCGCGCTTAAATGGGTCCCCCAAGAAACGGGGGCCCGTTTTTTTGGTTCCTACCCCCGTTTTTTGGTTCCTACCCCCGGTGTCGCGCTTAAACGGGTCCCCCCGGAAACGGGGGCCCGTTTTTTTGGTTCCTACCCCCGTTTTTTGGTTCCTACCCCCGGTGTCGCGCTTAAATGGGTCCCCCCGGAAACGGGGGCCCGTTTTTTTGGTTCCTACCCCCGTTTTTTGGTTCCTACCCCCGGTGTCGCGCTTAAATGGGTCCCCCCGGAAATGGGGGCCTGTTTTTTGGTTCCTACTCCCGGTGTCGCGCTTAAATGGCTCCCCCCGGAAACGGGGGCCCGTTTTTTCGGTTCCTACCCCCGTTTTTTGGTTCCTACCCCCGGTGTCGCGCTTAAATGGGTATCCCCGGAAACGGGGGCCCGTTTTTTCGGTTTCTACCCCCGTTTTTTGGTTCCTACCCCCGGTGTCGCGCTTAAATGGGTCCCCCCGGAAACGGAGGCCCGTTTTTTTGGTTCCTACCCCCGTTTTTTGGTTCCTACCCCCGGTGTCGCGCTTAAATGGGTCCCCCCGGAAACGGGGGCCAGTTTTTTTGGTTCCTACCCCCATTTTTTGGTTCCTACACCCGGTGTCGCGCTTAAAAGGGTCCCCTCGGAAACGGGGGCCCGTTTTTTTGGTTCCTACCCTCGTTTTTTGGTTCCCACCCCCGGTGTCGCGCTTGAATTGGTCCCCCCGGAAACGGGGGCCCGTTTTTTTAGTTCCTACCCCCGTTTAATGGTTCCTACCCCCGGTGTCGCGCTTCAATGGGTCCCCCCGGAAACGGGGGCCCGTTTTTTTGGTTCCTACCCCCGTTTTTTGGTTCCTACCCCCGGTGTCGCGCTTAAATGGGTCCCCCCGGAAACGGGGGCCCGTTTTTTTGGTTCCTACCCCCGTTTTTTGTTTCCTACCCCCGGTGTCGCGCTTAAATGGGTCCCCCAAGAAACGGGGGCCCGTTTTTTTGGTTCCTACCCCCGTTTTTTGGTTCCTACCCCCGGTGTCGCGCTTAAACGGGTCCCCCCGGAAACGGGGGCCCGTTTTTTTTGGTTCCTACCCCCGTTTTTTGGTTCCTACCCCCCGTGTCGCGCTTAAATGGGTCCCCCCGGAAACGGAGGCCCGTTTTTTTGGTTCCTACCCCCATTTTTGGTTCCTACCCCCGGTGTCGCGCTTAAATGGGTCCCCCCGGAAACGGGGGCCCGTTTTTTTGGTTCCTACCCCCGTTTTTTGGTTCCTACCCCCCGGTGTCGCGCTTAAATGGGTCCCCCCGGAAACGGGGGCCCGTTTTTTTGGTTCCTACCCTCGTTTTTTGGTTCCTACACCCAGTGTCGCGCTTAAATGGGTCCCCCCGGAAACGGGGGCCCGTTTTTTTGGTTCCTACCCCCGTTTTTTGGTTCCCACCCCCGGTGTCGCGCTTGAATTGGTCCCCCCCAAAACGGGGGCCCGTTTTTTTGGTTCCTACCCCCGTTTTTTGGTTCCTACCCCCGGTGTCGCGCTTAAATGGGTCCCCCCGGAAACGGGGGCCCGTTTTTTTGGTTCCTACCCCCGTTTTTTGGTTCCTACCCCCGGTGTCGCGCTTAAATGGGTTCCCCCGGAAACGGAGGCCCGTTTTTTTGCTTCCTACCCCCGTTTTTGGTTCGTACCCCCCGGTGTCGCGCTTAAATGGGTCCCCCCGGAAACGGGGGCCCGTTTTTTCGGTTCCTACCCCCGTTTTTTGGTTCCTACCCCCGGTGTCGCGCTTAAATGGGTCCCCCCGGAAACTGGGGCCCGTTTTTTTGGTTCCTACCCCCGTTTTTTGGTTCCTACCCCCGGTGTCGCGCTTAAATGGGTTCCCCCGGAAACGGAGGCCCGTTTTTTTGCTTCCTACCCCCGTTTTTGGTTCGTACCCCCGGTGTCGCGCTTAAATGGGTCCCCCGGAAACGGGGGCCCGTTTATTCGGTTCCTACCCCCGTTTTTTGGTTCCTACCCCCCGTGTCGCGCTTAAATGGGTCCCCCCGGAAACGGAGGCCCGTTTTTTTGGTTCCTACCCCCATTTTTGGTTCCTACCCCCGGTGTCGCGCTTAAATGGGTCCCCCTGGAAACGGAGGCCTGTTTTTTTGGTTCCTACCCCCGTTTTTTGTTCCTACCCGCGGTGTCGCGCTTAAATGGCTCCCCCCGGAAACAGGGGCCCGTTTTTTTGGTTCCTACCCCATTTTTTTGGTTCCTACCCCCGGTATCGCGCTTAAATGGGTCCCCTCGGAAACGGGGGCCCGTTTTTTGAGTTCCTACCCCCGTTTTTTGGTTCCTACCCCCGGTGTCGCGCTTAAATGGGTCCCCCCGGAAACGGAGGCCCGTTTTTTTGGTTCCTACCCCCATTTTTGGTTCCTACCCCCGGTGTCGCGCTTAAATGGGTCCCCCTGGAAACGGGGGCCCGTTTTTTTGGTTCCTACCCCCGTTTTTTGGTTCCTACCCCCGGTGTCGCGCTTAAATGGGTCCCCCCGGAAACGGGGGCCCGTTTTTTGAGTTCCTACCCCCGTTTTTTGGTTCCTACCCCCGGTGTCGCGCTTAAATGGGTCCCCCTGGAAACCGGGGCCCGTTTTTTCGGTTCCTACCCCCGTTTTTTGGTTCCTACCCCCGGTGTCGCGCTTAAATGGGTCCCCCCGGAAACGGAGGCCCGTTTTTTTGGTTCCTACCCCCGTTTTTTGGTTCCTACCCCCGGTGTCGCGCTTAAATGGGTCCCCCCGGAAACGGGGGCCCGTTTTTTCGGTTCCTACCCCCGTTTTTTGGTTCCTACCCCCGGTGTCGCGCTTAAATGGGTCCCCCCGGAAACGGGGGCCCGTTTTTTTGGTTCCTACCTTCGTTTTTTGGTTCCTACCCCCGTTTTTTGGTTCCTACCCCCGGTGTCGCGCTTAAATGGGTCCCCCTGGAAACGGAGGCCTGTTTTTTTGGTTCCTACCCCCGTTTTTTGTTCCTACCCGCGGTGTCGCGCTTAAATGGGTCCCCCCGGAAACAGGGGCCCGTTTTTTTGGTTCCTACCCCCGTTTTTTGGTTCCTACCCGCGGTGTCGCGCTTAAATGGGTCCCCCCGGAAAAGGAGGCCCGTTTTTTTGGTTCCTACCCCCGTTTTTTGGTTCCTACCCCCGGTGTCGCGCTTAAATGGGTCCCCCCGGAAACGGGGGCCCGTTTTTTTAGTTCCTACCCCCGTTTAATGGTTCCTACCCCCGGTGTCGCGCTTAAATGGGTCCCCCCAGAAACGGGGGCCCGTTTTTTTGGTTCCTACCCCCGTTTTTTGGTTCCTACCCCCGGTGTCGCGCTTAAATGGGTCCCCCCGGAAACGGGGGCCCGTTTTTTTTGGTTCCTACCCCCGTTTTTTGGTTCCTACCCCCGGTGTCGCGCTTAAATGGGTTCCCCAGGAAACGGAGGCCCGTTTTTTTGCTTCCTACCCCCGTTTTTGGTTCGTACCCCCGGTGTCGCGCTTAAATGGGTCCCCCCGGAAACTGGGGCCCGTTTTTTCGGTTCCTACCCCCGTTTTTTGGTTCCTACCCCCCGTGTCGCGCTTAAATGGGTCCCCCCGGAAACGGAGGCCCGTTTTTTTGGTTCCTACCCCCATTTTTGGTTCCTACCCCCGGTGTCGCGCTTAAATGGGTCCCCCCGGAAACGGGGGCCCGTTTTTTTGGTTCCTACCCCCGTTTTTTGGTTCCTACCCCCGGTGTCGCGCTTAAATGGGTCCCCCCGGAAACGGGGGCCCGTTTTTTTGGTTCCTACCCTCGTTTTTTGGTTCCTACCCCCGGTGTCGCGCTTAAATGGGTCCCCCCGTAAACGGGGGCCCGTTTTTTTGGTTCCTACCCCCGTTTTTTGGTTCCTACCCCCGGTGTCGCGCTTAAATGGGTCCCCCCGGAAAAGGGGGCCCGTTTTTTTGGTTCCTACCCCCGTTTTTTGGTTCCTACCCCCGGTGTCGCGCTTAAATGGGTCCCCCCGGAAACGGGGGCCTGTTTTTGGTTCCTACCCCCGGTGTCGCGCTTAAATGGCTCCCCCCGGAAACGGGGGCCCGTTTTTTTGGTTCCTACCCCAGTTTTTTGGTTCCTACCCCCGGTATCGCGCTTAAATGGGTCCCCTCGGAAACGGGGGCCCGTTTTTTGAGTTCCTACCCCCGTTTTTTGGTTCCTACCCCCGGTGTCGCGCTTAAATGGGTCCCCCCGGAAACGGAGGCCCGTTTTTTTGGTTCCTACCCCCATTTTTGGTTCCTACCCCCGGTGTCGCGCTTAAATGGGTCCCCCCGGAAACGGGGGCCCGTTTTTTTGGTTCCTACCCCCGTTTTTTGGTTCCTACCCCCCGGTGTCGCGCTTAAATGGGTCCCCCCGGAAACGGGGGCCCGTTTTTTTGGTTCCTACCCTCGTTTTTTGGTTCCTATACCCAGTGTCGCGCTTAAATGGGTCCCCCCGGAAACGGGGGCCCGTTTTTTTGGTTCCTACCCCCGTTTTTTGGTTCCCACCCCCGGTGTCGCGCTTGAATTGGTCCCCCCCGAAACGGGGGCCCGTTTTTTTGGTTCCTACCCCCGTTTTTTGGTTCCTACCCCCGGTGTCGCGCTTAAATGGGTCCCCCCGGAAACGGGGGCCCGTTTTTTTGGTTCCTACCCCCGTTTTTTGGTTCCTACCCCCGGTGTCGCGCTTAAATGGGTTCCCCCGGAAACGGAGGCCCGTTTTTTTGCTTCCTACCCCCGTTCTTGGTTCGTACCCCCGGTGTCGCGCTTAAATGGGTCCCCCCGGAAACGGGGGCCCGTTTTTTCGGTTCCTACCCCCGTTTTTTGGTTCCTACCCCCGGTGTCGCGCTTAAATGGGTCCCCCCGGAAACGGGGGCCCGTTTTTTTGGTTCCTACCCCCATTTTTTGGTTCCTACCCCCGGTGTCGCGCTTAAATGGGTCCCCCCGGAAACGGAGGCCCGTTTTTTTGGTTCCTACCCCCATTTTTGGTTCCTACCCCCGGTGTCGCGCTTAAATGGGTCCCCCCGGAAACGGGGGCCCGTTTTTTTGGTTCCTACCCCCGTTTTTTGGTTCCTACCCCTGGTGTCGCGCTTAAATGGGTCTCCCCGGAAACGGGGGCCCGTTTTTTTGGTTCCTACCCCCGTTTTTTGGTTCCTACCCCCGGTGTCGCGCTTAAATGGGTTCCCCCGGAAACGGAGGCCCGTTTTTTTGCTTCCTACCCCCGTTCTTGGTTCGTACCCCCGGTGTCGCGCTTAAATGGGTCCCCCCTAAAACGGGGGCCCGTTTTTTCGGTTCCTACCCCCGTTTTTTGGTTCCTACCCCCGGTGTCGCGCTTAAATGGGTCCCCCCGGAAACGGGGGCCCGTTTTTTTGGTTCCTACCCCCGTTTTTTGGTTCCTACCCCCGGTGTCGCGCTTAAATGGGTCTCCCCGGAAACGGGGGCCCGTTTTTTTTGGTTCCTACCCTCGTTTTTTGGTTCCTACACCCGGTGTCGCGCTTAAATGGGTCCCCCCGGAAACGGGGGCCCGTTCTTTTGGTTCCTACCCCCGTTTTTTGGTTCCCACCCCCGGTGTCGCGCTTGAATTGGTCCCCCCGGAAACGGGGGCCCGTTTTTTTGGTTCCTACCCCAGTTTTTTGGTTCCTACCCCCGGTATCGCGCTTAAATGGGTCCCCTCGGAAACGGGGGCCCGTTTTTTGAGTTCCTACCCCCGTTTTTTGGTTCCTACCCCCGGTGTCGCGCTTAAATGGGTCCCCCTGGAAACCGGGGCCCGTTTTTTCGGTTCCTACCCCCGTTTTTTGGTTCCTACCCCCGGTGTCGCGCTTAAATTGGTCCCCCCGGAAACGGAGGCCCGTTTTTTTGGTTCCTACCCCCGTTTTTTGGTTCCTACCCCCGGTGTCGCGCTTAAATGGGTCCCCCCGGAAACGGGGGCCCGTTTTTTCGGTTCCTACCCCCGTTTTTTGGTTCCTACCCCCGGTGTCGCGCTTAAATGGGTCCCCCCGGAAACGGGGGCCCGTTTTTTTGGTTCCTACCATCGTTTTTTGGTTCCTACCGCCGTTTTTTGGTTCCTACCCCCGGTGTCGCGCTTAAATGGGTCCCCCTGGAAACGGGGGCCCGTTTTTTTGGTTCCTACCCCCCGTTTTTTGGTTCCTACCCCCGGTGTCGCGCTTAAATGGGTCTCCCCGGAAACGGGGGCCCGTTTTTTTGGTTCCTACCCCCGTTTTTTGGTTCCTACCCCCGGTGTCGCGCTTAAATGGGTCCCCCCGGAAACGGGGGCCCGTTTTTTTGGTTCCTACCTTCGTTTTTTGGTTCCTACCCCCGTTTTTTGGTTCCTACCCCCGGTGTCGCGCTTAAATGGGTCCCCCTGGAAACGGAGGCCTGTTTTTTTGGTTCCTACCCCCGTTTTTTGTTCCTACCCGCGGTGTCGCGCTTAAATGGGTCCCCCCGGAAACAGGGGCCCGTTTTTTTGGTTCCTACCCCCGTTTTTTGGTTCCTACCCGCGGTGTCGCGCTTAAATGGGTCCCCCCGGAAAAGGAGGCCCGTTTTTTTGGTTCCTACCCCCGTTTTTTGGTTCCTACCCCCGGTGTCGCGCTTAAATGGGTCCCCCCGGAAACGGGGGCCCGTTTTTTTAGTTCCTACCCCCGTTTAATGGTTCCTACCCCCGGTGTCGCGCTTAAATGGGTCCCCCCGGAAACGGGGGCCCGTTTTTTTGGTTCCTACCCCCGTTTTTTGGTTCCTACCCCCGGTGTCGCGCTTAAATGGGTCCCCCCGGAAACGGGGGCCCGTTTTTTTGGTTCCTACCCCCGTTTTTTGGTTCCTACCCCCGGTGTCGCGCTTAAATGGGTTCCCCCGGAAACGGAGGCCCGTTTTTTTGCTTCCTACCCCCGTTTTTGGTTCGTACCCCCGGTGTCGCGCTTAAATGGGTCCCCCCGGAAACTGGGGCCCGTTTTTTCGGTTCCTACCCCCGTTTTTTGGTTCCTACCCCCCGTGTCGCGCTTAAATGGGTCCCCCCGGAAACGGAGGCCCGTTTTTTTGGTTCCTACCCCCATTTTTGGTTCCTACCCCCGGTGTCGCGCTTAAATGGGTCCCCCCGGGAAACGGGGGCCCGTTTTTTTGGTTCCTACCCCCGTTTTTTGGTTCCTACCCCCGGTGTCGCGCTTAAATGGGTCCCCCCGGAAACGGGGGCCCGTTTTTTTGGTTCCTACCCTCGTTTTTTGGTTCCTACCCCCGGTGTCGCGCTTAAATGGGTCCCCCCGGAAACGGGGGCCCGTTTTTTTGGTTCCTACCCCCGTTTTTTGGTTCCTACCCCCGGTGTCGCGCTTAAATGGGTCCCCCCGGAAAAGGGGGCCCGTTTTTTTGGTTCCTACCCCCGTTTTTTGGTTCCTACCCCCGGTGTCGCGCTTAAATGGGTCCCCCCGGAAACGGGGGCCTTTTTTTGGTTCCTACCCCCGGTGTCGCGCTTAAATGGGTCCCCCCGGAAACGGGGGCCCGTTTTTTTAGTTCCTACCCCCGTTTAATGGTTCGTACCCCCGGTGTCGCGCTTAAATGGGTCCCCCCGGAAACTGGGGCCCGTTTTTTCGGTTCCTACCCCCGTTTTTTGGTTCCTACCCCCCGTGTCGCGCTTAAATGGGTCCCCCCGGAAACGGAGGCCCGTTTTTTTGGTTCCTACCCCCATTTTTGGTTCCTACCCCCGGTGTCGCGCTTAAATGGGTCCCCCGGGAAACGGGGGCCCGTTTTTTTGGTTCCTACCCCCGTTTTTTGGTTCCTACCCCCGGTGTCGCGCTTAAATGGGTCCCCCCGGAAACGGGGGCCCGTTTTTTTGGTTCCTACCCTCGTTTTTTGGTTCCTACCCCCGGTGTCGCGCTTAAATGGGTCCCCCCGGAAACGGGGGCCCGTTTTTTTGGTTCCTACCCCCGTTTTTTGGTTCCTACCCCCGGTGTCGCGCTTAAATGGGTCCCCCCGGAAAAGGGGGCCCGTTTTTTTGGTTCCTACCCCCGTTTTTTGGTTCCTACCCCCGGTGTCGCGCTTAAATGGGTCCCCCCGGAAACGGGGGCCTTTTTTTGGTTCCTACCCCCGGTGTCGCGCTTAAATGGCTCCCCCCGGAAACGGGGGCCCGTTTTTTTGGTTCCTACCCCCAGTTTTTTGGTTCCTACCCCCGGTATAGCGCTTAAATGGGTCCCCTCGGAAACGGGGGCCCGTTTTTTGAGTTCCTACCCCCGTTTTTTGGTTCCTACCCCCGGTGTCGCGCTTAAATGGGTCCCCCCGGAAACGGAGGCCCGTTTTTTTGGTTCCTACCCCCATTTTTGGTTCCTACCCCCGGTGTCGCGCTTAAATGGGTCCCCCCGGAAACGGGGGCCCGTTTTTTTGGTTCCTACCCCCGTTTTTTGGTTCCTACCCCCCCGGTGTCGCGCTTAAATGGGTCCCCCCGGAAACGGGGGCCCGTTTTTTTGGTTCCTACCCTCGTTTTTTGGTTCCTACACCCAGTGTCGCGCTTAAATGGGTCCCCCCCGGAAACGGGGGCCCGTTTTTTTGGTTCCTACCCCTGTTTTTTGGTTCCCACCCCCGGTGTCGCGCTTGAATTGGTCCCCCCCGAAACGGGGGCCCGTTTTTTTGGTTCCTACCCCCGTTTTTTGGTTCCTACCCCCGGTGTCGCGCTTAAATGGGTTCCCCCGGAAACGGAGGCCCGTTTTTTTGCTTCCTACCCCCGTTCTTGGTTCGTACCCCCGGTGTCGCGCTTAAATGGGTCCCCCCGGAAACGGGGGCCGTTTTTTCGGTTCCTACCCCCGTTTTTTGGTTCCTACCCCCGGTGTCGCGCTTAAATGGGTCCCCCCGGAAACGGGGGCCCGTTTTTTTGGTTCCTACCCCCGTTTTTTGGTTCCTACCCCCGGTGTCGCGCTTAAATGGGTTCCCCCGGAAACGGAGGCCCGTTTTTTTGCTTCCTACCCCCGTTTTTGGTTCGTACCCCCGGTGTCGCGCTTAAATGGGTCCCCCCGGAAACGGGGGCCCGTTTATTCGGTTCCTACCCCCGTTTTTTGGTTCCTACCCCCCGTGTCGCGCTTAAATGGGTCCCCCCGGAAACGGAGGCCCGTTTTTTTGGTTCCTACCCCCATTTTTGGTTCCTACCCCCGGTGTCACGCTTAAATGGGTCCCCCCGGAAACGGGGGCCCGTTTTTTTGGTTCCTACCCCCGTTTTTTGGTTCCTACCCCCGGTGTCGCGCTTAAATGGGTCTCCCCCGGAAACGGGGGCCCGTTTTTTTGGTTCCTACCCTCGTTTTTTGGTTCCTACACCCGGTGTCGCGCTTAAATGGGTCCCCCCGGAAACGGGGGCCCGTTTTTTTGGTTCCTACCCCCGTTTTTTGGTTCCCACCCCCGGTGTCGCGCTTGAATTGGTCCCCCCGGAAACGGGGGCCCGTTTTTTTGGTTCCTACCCCAGTTTTTTGGTTCCTACCCCCGGTATCGCGCTTAAATGGGTCCCCTCGGAAACGGGGGCCCATTTTTTGAGTTCCTACCCCCGTTTTTTGGTTCCTACCCCCGGTGTCGCGCTTAAATGGGTCCCCCTGGAAACCGGGGCCCGTTTTTTCGGTTCCTACCCCCGTTTTTTGGTTCCTACCCCCGGTGTCGCGCTTAAATGGGTCCCCCCGGAAACGGAGGCCCGTTTTTTTGGTTCCTACCCCCGTTTTTTGGTTCCTACCCCCGGTGTCGCGCTTAAATGGGTCCCCCCAGAAACGGGGGCCCGTTTTTTTCGGTTCCTACCCCCGTTTTTTGGTTCCTACCCCCGGTGTCGCGCTTAAATGGGTCCCCCCGGAAACGGGGGCCCGTTTTTTTGGTTCCTACCTTCGTTTTTTGGTTCCTACCCCCGTTTTTTGGTTCCTACCCCCGTTGTCGCGCTTAAATGGGTCCCCCTGGAAACGGAGGCCTGTTTTTTTGGTTCCTACCCCCGTTTTTTGTTCCTACCCGCGGTGTCGCGCTTAAATGGGTCCCCCCGGAAACAGGGGCCCGTTTTTTGGTTCCTACCCCCGTTTTTTGGTTCCTACCCGCGGTGTCGCGCTTAAATGGGTCCCCCCGGAAAAGGAGGCCCGTTTTTTTGGTTCCTACCCCCGTTTTTTGGTTCCTACCCCCGGTGTCGCGCTTAAATGGGTCCCCCCGGAAACGGGGGCCCGTTTTTTTAGTTCCTACCCCCGTTTAATGGTTCCTACCCCCGGTGTCGCGCTTAAATGGGTCCCCCCGGAAACGGGGGCCCGTTTTTTTGGTTCCTACCCCCGTTTTTTGGTTCCTACCCCCGGTGTCGCGCTTAAATGGGTCCCCCCGGAAACGGGGGCCCGTTTTTTTGGTTCCTACCCCCGTTTTTTGGTTCCTACCCCCGGTGTCGCGCTTAAATGGGTTCCCCCGGAAACGGAGGCCCGTTTTTTTGCTTCCTACCCCCGTTTTTGGTTCGTACCCCCGGTGTCGCGCTTAAATGGGTCCCCCCCGGAAACTGGGGCCCGTTTTTTCGGTTCCTACCCCCGTTTTTTGGTTCCTACCCCCCGTGTCGCGCTTAAATGGGTCCCCCCGGAAACGGAGGCCCGTTTTTTTTGGTTCCTACCCCCGTTTTTTGGTTCCTACCCCCAGTGTCGCGCTTAAATGGGTCCCCCCGGAAACGGGGGCCCGTTTTTTAGGTTCCTACCCCCGTTTTTTGGTTCCTACCCCCGGTGTCGCGCTTAAATGGGTCCCCCCGGAAACGGGGGCCCGTTTTTTTGGTTCCTACCCCCGTTTTTTGGTTCCTACCCGCGGTGTCGCGCTTAAATGGGTCCCCCCGGAAACGGGGGCCCGTTTTTTTGGTTCCTACCCCCGTTTTTTGGTTCCTACCCGCGGTGTCGCGCTTAAATGGGTCCCCCCGGAAACGGGGGCCCGTTTTTTTGGTTCCTACCCCCGTTTTTTGGTTCCTACCCACGGTGTCGCGCTTAAATGGGTCCCCCTGGAGACGGAGGCCCGTTTTTTTGGTTCCTACCCCCATTTTTGGTTCCTACCCCCGGTGTCGCGCTTAAATGGGTTCCCCCGGAAACGGGGGCCCGTTTTTTTGGTTCCTACCCCCATTTTTGGTTCCTACCCCCGGTGTCGCGCTTAAATGGTTTCCCCCGGAAACGGGGGCCCGTTTTTTTGGTTCCTACCCCCGTTTTTTGGTTCCTACCCCCGGTGTCGCGCTTAAATGGGTCCCCCCGGAAACGGGGGCCCGTTTTTTTGGTTCCTACCCCCGTTTTTTGGTTCCTACACCCGGTGACGCGCTTAAATGGGTCCCCACGGAAACGGGGGCCCGTTTTTTTGGTTCCTACCCCCGTTTAATGGTTCCTACCCCCGCTGTCGCGCTTAAATGGGTCCCCCCGGAAACGGGGGCCCGTTTTTTTGCTTCCTACCCCCGTTTTTTGGTTCCTACCCCCGGTGTCGCACTTAAATGGGTCCCCCCGGAAACGGGGGCCCGTTTTTTTGGTTCCTACCCCCGTTTTTTGGTTCCTACCCCCGGTGTCGCGCTTAAATGGGTCCCCCCGGAAACGGGGGCCCGTTTTTTTGGTTCCTACCCCCGTTTTTTGGTTCCTACCCCCGGTGTCGCACTTAAATGGGTCCCCCCGGAAACTGGGGCCTGTTTTTTGGTTCCTACCCCCGGTGTCGCGCTTAAATGGCTCCCCCCGGAAACGGGGGTCCGTTTTTTTGGTTCCTACCCCAGTTTTTTGGTTCCTACCCCCGGTATCGCGCTTAAATGTGTCCCCTCGGAAACGGGGGCCCGTTTTTTGAGTTCCTACCCCCGTTTTTTTGTTCCTACCCCCGGTGTCGCGCTTAAATGGGTCCCCCCGGAAACGGGGGCCCGTTTTTTCGGTTCCTACCCCCGTTTTTTGGTTCCTACCCCCGGTGTCGCGCTTAAATGGGTCCCCCCGGAAACGGGGGCCCGTTTTTTCGGTTCCTACCCCCGTTTTTTGGTTCCTACCCCCGGTGTCGCGCTTAAATGGGTCCCCCCGGAAACGGAGGCCCGTTTTTTTGGTTCCTACCCCCGTTTTTTGGTTCCTACCCCCGGTGTCGCGCTTAAATGGGTCCCCCCGGAAACGGGGGTCCGTTTTTTTGGTTCCTACCCCCGTTTTTTGGTTCCTACACCCGGTGTCGCGCTTAAATGGGTCCCCTCGGAAACGGGGGCCCGTTTTTTTGGTTCCTACCCTCGTTTTTTGGTTCCCACCCCCGGTGTCGCTCTTGAATTGGTCCCCCCGGAAACGGGGGCCCGTTTTTTTAGTTCCTACCCCCGTTTAATGGTTCCTACCCCCGGTGTCGCGCTTCAATGGGTCCCCCCGGAAACGGGGGCCCGTTTTTTTGGTTCCTACCCCCGTTTTTTGGTTCCTACCCCCGGTGTCGTGCTTAAACGGGTCCCCCCGGAAACGGGGGCCCGTTTTTTTGTTTCCTACCCCCATTTTTGGTTCCTACCCCCGGTGTCGCGCTTAAATGGGTCCCCCCGGAAACGGGGGCCCGTTTTTTTGGTTCCTACCCCCGTTTTTTGGTTCCTACCCCCGGTGTCGCGCTTAAATGGGTCCCCCCGGAAACGGGGACCCGTTTTTTTGGTTCCTACCCCCGTTTTTTGGTTCCTACCCCCGGTGTCGCGCTTAAATGGGTTCCCCCGGAAACGGAGGCCCGTTTTTTTGGTTCCTACCCCCGTTTTTGGTTCGTACCCCCGGTTTCGCGCTTAAATGGGTCCCCCCGGAAACTGGGGCCCGTTTTTTCGGGTCCTACCCCCGTTTTTTGGTTCCTACCCCCCGTGTCGCGCTTAAATGGGTCCCCCCGGAAACGGAGGCCCGTTTTTTTGGTTCCTACCCCCATTTTTGGTTCCTACCCCCGGTGTCGCGCTTAAATGGGTCCCCCCGGAAACGGGGGCCCGTTTTTTTGGTTCCTACCCCCGTTTTTTGGTTCCTACCCCCGGTGTCGCGCTTAAATGGGTCCCCCCGGAAACGGGGGCCCGTTTTTTTGGTTCCTACCCTCGTTTTTTGGTTCCTACCCCCGGTGTCGCGCTTAAATGGGTCCCCCCGGAAACGGGGGCCCGTTTTTTTGGTTCCTACCCCCGTTTTTTGGTTCCTACCCCCGGTGTCGCGCTTAAATGGGTCCCCCCGGAAAAGGGGGCCCGTTTTTTTGGTTCCTACCCCCGTTTTTTGGTTCCTACCCCCGGTGTCGCGCTTAAATGGGTCCCCCCGGAAACAGGGGCCTGTTTTTGGTTCCTACCCCCGGTGTCGCGCTTAAATGGCTCCCCCCGGAAACGGGGGCCCGTTTTTTTGGTTCCTACCCCAATTTTTTGGTTCCTACCCCCGGTATCGCGCTTAAATGGGTCCCCTCGGAAACGGGGGCCCGTTTTTTGAGTTCCTACCCCCGTTTTTTGGTTCCTTCCCCTGGTGTCGCGCTTAAATGGGTCCCCCCGGAAACGGGGGCCCGTTTTTTCGGTTCCTACCCCCGTTTAATGGTTCCTACCCCCGGTGTCGCGCTTAAATGGGTCCCCCCGGAAACGGAGGCCCGTTTTTTTGGTTCCTACCCCCATTTTTTGGTTCCTACCCCCGGTGTCGCGCTTAAATGGGTCCCCCCGGAAACGGGGGCCTGTTTTTGGTTCCTACCCCCGGTGTCGCGCTTAAATGGCTCCCCCCGGAAACGGGGGCCCGTTTTTTTGGTTCCTACCCCATTTTTTTGGTTCCTACCCCCGGTATCGCGCTTAAATGGGTCCCCTCGGAAACGGGGGCCCGTTTTTTGAGTTCCTACCCCCGTTTTTTGGTTCCTACCCCCGGTGTCGCGCTTAAATGGGTCCCCCCGGAAACGGAGGCCCGTTTTTTTGGTTCCTACCCCCATTTTTGGTTCCTACCCCCGGTGTCGCGCTTAAATGGGTCCCCCTGGAAACGGGGGCCCGTTTTTTTGGTTCCTACCCCCGTTTTTTGGTTCCTACCCCCCGGTGTCGCGCTTAAATGGGTCCCCCCGGAAACGGGGGCCCGTTTTTTGAGTTCCTACCCCCGTTTTTTGGTTCCTACCCCCGGTGTCGCGCTTAAATGGGTCCCCCTGGAAACCGGGGCCCGTTTTTTCGGTTCCTACCCCCGTTTTTTGGTTCCTACCCCCGGTGTCGCGCTTAAATGTGTCCCCCCGGAAACGGAGGCCCGTTTTTTTGGTTCCTACCCCCGTTTTTTGGTTCCTACCCCCGGTGTCGCGCTTAAATGGGTCCCCCCGGAAACGGGGGCCCGTTTTTTCGGTTCCTACCCCCGTTTTTTGGTTCCTACCCCCGGTGTCGCGCTTAAATGGGTCCCCCCGGAAACGGGGGCCCGTTTTTTTGGTTCCTACCTTCGTTTTTTGGTTCCTACCCCCGTTTTTTTGGTTCCTACCCCCGGTGTCGCGCTTAAATGGGTCCCCCTGGAAACGGAGGCCTGTTTTTTTGGTTCCTACCCCCGTTTTTTGTTCCTACCCGCGGTGTCGCGCTTAAATGGGTCCCCCCGGAAACAGGGGCCCGTTTTTTTGGTTCCTACCCCCGTTTTTTGGTTCCTACCCCCGGTGTCGCGCTTAAATGGGTCCCCCCGGAAACGGGGGCCCGTTTTTTTAGTTCCTACCCCCGTTTAATGGTTCCTACCCCCGGTGTCGCGCTTAAATGGGTCCCCCCAGAAACGGGGGCCCGTTTTTTTGGTTCCTACCCCCGTTTTTTGGTTCCTACCCCCGGTGTCGCGCTTAAATGGGTCCCCCCGGAAACGGGGGCCCGTTTTTTTGGTTCCTACCCCCGTTTTTTGGTTCCTACCCCCGGTGTCGCGCTTAAATGGGTTCCCCCGGAAACGGAGGCCCGTTTTTTTGCTTCCTACCCCCGTTTTTGGTTCGTACCCCCGGTGTCGCGCTTAAATGGGTCCCCCCGGAAACTGGGGCCCGTTTTTTCGGTTCCTACCCCCGTTTTTTGGTTCCTACCCCCCGTGTCGCGCTTAAATGGGTCCCCCCGGAAACGGAGGCCCGTTTTTTTGGTTCCTACCCCCATTTTTGGTTCCTACCCCCGGTGTCGCGCTTAAATGGGTCCCCCCGGAAACGGGGGCCCGTTTTTTTTGGTTCCTACCCCCGTTTTTTGGTTCCTACCCCCGGTGTCGCGCTTAAATGGGTCCCCCCGGAAACGGGGGCCCGTTTTTTTGGTTCCTACCCTCGTTTTTTGGTTCCTACCCCCGGTGTCGCGCTTAAATGGGTCCCCCCGGAAACGGGGGCCCGTTTTTTTGGTTCCTACCCCCGTTTTTTGGTTCCTACCCCCGGTGCCGCGCTTAAATGGGTCCCCCCGGAAAAGGGGGCCCGTTTTTTTGGTTCCTACCCCCGTTTTTTGGTTCCTACCACCGGTGTCGCGCTTAAATGGGTCCCCCCGGAAACGGGGGCCTGTTTTTGGTTCCTACCCCCGGTGTCGCACTTAAATTTCTCCCCCCGGAAACGGGGGCCCGTTTTTTTGGTTCCTACCCCAGTTTTTTGGTTCCTACCCCCGGTATCGCGCTTAAATGGGTCCCCTCGGAAACGGGGGCCCGTTTTTTGAGTTCCTACCCCCGTTTTTTGGTTCCTACCCCCGGTGTCGCGCTTAAATGGGTCCCCCCGGAAACGGAGGCCCGTTTTTTTGGTTCCTACCCCCATTTTTGGTTCCTACCCCCGGTGTCGCGCTTAAATGGGTCCCCCCGGAAACGGGGGCCCGTTTTTTTGGTTCCTACCCCCGTTTTTTGGTTCCTACCCCCCGGTGTCGCGCTTAAATGGGTCCCCCCGGAAACGGGGGCCCGTTTTTTTGGTTCCTACCCTCGTTTTTTGGTTCCTACACCCAGTGTCGCGCTTAAATGGGTCCCCCCGGAAACGGGGGCCCGTTTTTTTGGTTCCTACCCCCGTTTTTTGGTTCCCACCCCCGGTGTCGCGCTTGAATTGGTCCCCCCCGAAACGGGGGCCCGTTTTTTTGGTTCCTACCCCCGTTTTTTGGTTCCTACCCCCGGTGTCGCGCTTAAATGGGTCCCCCCGGAAACGGGGGCCCGTTTTTTTGGTTCCTACCCCCGTTTTTTGGTTCCTACCCCCGGTGTCGCGCTTAAATGGGTTCCCCCGGAAACGGAGGCCCGTTTTTTTGCTTCCTACCCCCGTTCTTGGTTCGTACCCCCGGTGTCGCGCTTAAATGGGTCCCCCCGGAAACGGGGGCCCGTTTTTTCGGTTCCTACCCCCGTTTTTTGGTTCCTACCCCCGGTGTCGCGCTTAAATGGGTCCCCCCGGAAACGGGGGCCCGTTTTTTTGGTTCCTACCCCCGTTTTTTGGTTCCTACCCCCGGTGTCGCGCTTAAATGGGTCCCCCCGGAAACGGAGGCCCGTTTTTTTGGTTCCTACCCCCATTTTTGGTTCCTACCCCCGGTGTCGCGCTTAAATGGGTCCCCCCGGAAACGGGGGCCCATTTTTTTGGTTCCTACCCCCGTTTTTTGGTTCCTACCCCCGGTGTCGCGCTTAAATGGGTCTCCCCGGAAACGGGGGCCCGTTTTTTTTGGTTCCTACCCCCGTTTTTTGGTTCCTACCCCCGGTGTCGCGCTTAAATGGGTTCCCCCGGAAACGGAGGCCCGTTTTTTTGCTTCCTACCCCCGTTCTTGGTTCGTACCCCCGGTGTCGCGCTTAAATGGGTCCCCCCGGAAACGGGGGCCCGTTTTTTCGGTTCCTACCCCCGTTTTTTGGTTCCTACCCCCGGTGTCGCGCTTAAATGGGTCCCCCCGGAAACGGGGGCCCGTTTTTTTGGTTCCTACCCCCGTTTTTTGGTTCCTACCCCCGGTGTCGCGCTTAAATGGGTCTCCCCGGAAACGGGGGCCCGTTTTTTTTGGTTCCTACCCTCGTTTTTTGGTTCCTACACCCGGTGTCGCGCTTAAATGGGTCCCCCCGGAAACGGGGGCCCGTTCTTTTGGTTCCTACCCCCGTTTTTTGGTTCCCACCCCCGGTGTCGCGCTTGAATTGGTCCCCCCGGAAACGGGGGCCCGTTTTTTTTGGTTCCTACCCCAGTTTTTTGGTTCCTACCCCCGGTATCGCGCTTAAATGGGTCCCCTCGGAAACGGGGGCCCGTTTTTTGAGTTCCTACCCCCGTTTTTTGGTTCCTACCCCCGGTGTCGCGCTTAAATGGGTCCCCCTGGAAACCGGGGCCCGTTTTTTCGGTTCCTACCCCCGTTTTTTGGTTCCTACCCCCGGTGTCGCGCTTAAATGGGTCCCCCCGGAAACGGAGGCCCGTTTTTTTGGTTCCTACCCCCGTTTTTTGGTTCCTACCCCCGGTGTCGCGCTTAAATGGGTCCCCCCGGAAACGGGGGCCCGTTTTTTCGGTTCCTACCCCCGTTTTTTGGTTCCTACCCCCGGTGTCGCGCTTAAATGGGTCCCCCCGGAAACGGGGGCCCGTTTTTTTGGTTCCTACCTTCGTTTTTTGGTTCCTACCCCCGTTTTTTGGTTCCTACCCCCGGTGTCGCGCTTAAATGGGTCCCCCTGGAAACGGGGGCCCGTTTTTTTGGTTCCTACCCCCGTTTTTTGGTTCCTACCCCCGGTGTCGCGCTTAAATGGGTCTCCCCGGAAACGGGGGCCCGTTTTTTTGGTTCCTACCCCCGTTTTTTGGTTCCTACCCCCGGTGTCGCGCTTAAATGGGTCCCCCCGGAAACGGGGGCCCGTTTTTTTGGTTCCTACCTTCGTTTTTTGGTTCCTACCCCCGTTTTTTGGTTCCTACCCCCGGTGTCGCGCTTAAATGGGTCCCCCTGGAAACGGAGGCCTGTTTTTTTGGTTCCTACCCCCGTTTTTTGTTCCTACCCGCGGTGTCGCGCTTAAATGGGTCCCCCCGGAAACGGGGGCCCGTTTTTTTGGTTCCTACCCCCGTTTTTTGGTTCCTACCCCCGGTGTCGCGCTTAAATGGGTTCCCCCGGAAACGGAGGCCCGTTTTTTTTGCTTCCTACCCCCGTTTTTGGTTCGTACCCCCGGTGTCGCGCTTAAATGGGTCCCCCCGGAAACTGGGGCCCGTTTTTTCGGTTCCTACCCCCGTTTTTTGGTTCCTACCCCCCGTGTCGCGCTTAAATGGGTCCCCCCGGAAACGGAGAACCCGTTTTTTTGGTTCCTACCCCCATTTTTGGTTCCTACCCCCGGTGTCGCGCTTAAATGGGTCCCCCGGGAAACGGGGGCCCGTTTTTTTGGTTCCTACCCCCGTTTTTTGGTTCCTACCCCCGGTGTCGCGCTTAAATGGGTCCCCCCGGAAACGGGGGCCCGTTTTTTTGGTTCCTACCCTCGTTTTTTGGTTCCTACCCCTGGTGTCGCGCTTAAATGGGTCCCCCCGGAAACGGGGGCCCGTTTTTTTTGGTTCCTACCCCCGTTTTTTGGTTCCTACCCCCGGTGTCGCGCTTAAATGGGTCCCCCCGGAAAAGGGGGCCCGTTTTTTTGGTTCCTACCCCCGTTTTTTGGTTCCTACCCCCGGTGTCGCGCTTAAATGGGTCCCCCCGGAAACGGGGGCCTTTTTTTGGTTCCTACCCCCGGTGTCGCGCTTAAATGGCTCCCCCTGGAAACGGGGGCCCGTTTTTTTGGTTCCTACCCCAGATTTTTGGTTCCTACCCCCGGTATAGCGCTTAAATGGGTCCCCTCGGAAACGGGGGCCCGTTTTTTGAGTTCCTACCCCCGTTTTTTGGTTCCTACCCCCGGTGTCGCGCTTAAATGGGTCCCCCCGGAAACGGAGGCCCGTTTTTTTGGTTCCTACCCCCATTTTTGGTTCCTACCCCCGGTGTCGCGCTTAAATGGGTCCCCCCGGAAACGGGGGCCCGTTTTTTTGGTTCCTACCCCCGTTTTTTGGTTCCTACCCCCCGGTGTCGCGCTTAAATGGGTCCCCCCGGAAACGGGGGCCCGTTTTTTTGGTTCCTACCCTCGTTTTTTGGTTCCTACACCCAGTGTCGCGCTTAAATGGGTCCCCCCGGAAACGGGGCCCCGTTTTTTTGGTTCCTACCCCCGTTTTTTGGTTCCCACCCCCGGTGTCGCGCTTGAATTGGTCCCCCCCGAAACGGGGGCCCGTTTTTTTGGTTCCTACCCCCGTTTTTTGGTTCCTACCCCCGGTGTCGCGCTTAAATGGGTCCCCCCGGAAACGGGGGCCCGTTTTTTTGGTTCCTACCCCCGTTTTTTGGTTCCTACCCCCGGTGTCGCGCTTAAATGGGTTCCCCCGGAAACGGAGGCCCGTTTTTTTGCTTCCTACCCCCGTTCTTGGTTCGTACCCCCGGTGTCGCGCTTAAATGGGTCCCCCCGGAAACGGGGGCCCGTTTTTTCGGTTCCTACCCCCGTTTTTTGGTTCCTACCCCCGGTGTCGCGCTTAAATGGGTCCCCCCGGAAACGGGGGCCCGTTTTTTTGGTTCCTACCCCCGTTTTTTGGTTCCTACCCCAGGTGTCGCGCTTAAATGGGTTCCCCCGGAAACGGAGGCCCGTTTTTATGCTTCCTACCCCCGTTTTTGGTTCGTACCCCCGGTGTCGCGCTTAAATGGGTCCCCCCGGAAACGGGGGCCCGTTTATTCGGTTCCTACCCCCGTTTTTTGTTTCCTACCCCCCGTGTCGCGCTTAAATGGGTCCCCCCGGAAACGGAGGCCCAATTTTTTGGTTCCTACCCCCATTTTTGGTTCCTACCCCCGGTGTCACGCTTAAATGGGTCCCCCCGGAAACGGGGGCCCGTTTTTTTGGTTCCTACCCCCGTTTTTTGGTTCCTACCCCCGGTGTCGCGCTTAAATGGGTCTCCCCGGAAACGGGGGCCCGTTTTTTTTGGTTCCTACCCTCGTTTTTTGGTTCCTACACCCGGTGTCGCGCTTAAATGGGTCCCCCCGGAAACGGGGGCCCGTTTTTTTGGTTCCTACCCCCGTTTTTTGGTTCCCACCCCCGGTGTCGCGCTTGAATTGGTCCCCCCGGAAACGGGGGCCCGTTTTTTTGGTTCCTACACCAGTTTTTTGGTTCCTACCCCCGGTATCGCGCTTAAATGGGTCCCCTCGGAAACGGGGGCCCGTTTTTTGAGTTCCTACCCCCGTTTTTTGGTTCCTACCCCCGGTGTCGCGCTTAAATGGGTCCCCCTGGAAACCGGGGCCCGTTTTTTTCGGTTCCTACCCCCGTTTTTTGGTTCCTACCCCCGGTGTCGCGCTTAAATGGGTCCCCCCGGAAACGGAGGCCCGTTTTTTTGGTTCCTACCCCCGTTTTTTGGTTCCTACCCCCGGTGTCGCGCTTAAATGGGTCCCCCCGGAAACGGGGGCCCGTTTTTTCGGTTCCTACCCCCGTTTTTTGGTTCCTACCCCCGGTGTCGCGCTTAAATGGGTCCCCCCGGAAACGGGGGCCCGTTTTTTTTGGTTCCTACCTTCGTTTTTTGGTTCCTACCCCCGTTTTTTGGTTCCTACCCCCGTTCTCGCGCTTAAATGGGTCCCCCTGGAAACGGAGGCCTGTTTTTTTGGTTCCTACCCCCGTTTTTTGTTCCTACCCGCGGTGTCGCGCTTAAATGGGTCCCCCCGGAAACAGGGGCCCGTTTTTTTGGTTCCTACCCCCGTTTTTTGGTTCCTACCCGCGGTGTCGCGCTTAAATGGGTCCCCCCGGAAAAGGAGGCCCGTTTTTTTGGTTCCTACCCCCGTTTTTTGGTTCCTACCCCCGGTGTCGCGCTTAAATGGGTCCCCCCGGAAACGGGGGCCCGTTTTTTTTAGTTCCTACCCCCGTTTAATGGTTCCTACCCCCGGTGTCGCGCTTAAATGGGTCCCCCCGGAAACGGGGGCCCGTTTTTTTGGTTCCTACCCCCGTTTTTTGGTTCCTACCCCCGGTGTCGCGCTTAAATGGGTCCCCCCGGAAACGGGGGCCCGTTTTTTTGGTTCCTACCCCCGTTTTTTGGTTCCTACCCCCGGTGTCGCGCTTAAATGGGTTCCCCCGGAAACGGAGGCCCGTTTTTTTGCTTCCTACCCCCGTTTTTGGTTCGTACCCCCGGTGTCGCGCTTAAATGGGTCCCCCCGGAAACTGGGGCCCGTTTTTTCGGTTCCTACCCCCGTTTTTTGGTTCCTACCCCCCGTGTCGCGCTTAAATGGGTCCCCCCGGAAACGGAGGCCCGTTTTTTTGGTTCCTACCCCCGTTTTTTGGTTCCTACCCCCGGTGTCGCGCTTAAATGGGTCCCCCCGGAAACGGGGGCCCGTTTTTTAGGTTCCTACCCCCGTTTTTTGGTTCCTACCCCCGGTGTCGCGCTTAAATGGGTCCCCCCGGAAACGGGGGCCCGTTTTTTTGGTTCCTACCCCCGTTTTTTGGTTCCTACCCGCGGTGTCGCGCTTAAATGGGTCCCCCCGGAAACGGGGGCCCGTTTTTTTGGTTCCTACCCCCGTTTTTTGGTTCCTACCCGCGGTGTCGCGCTTAAATGGGTCCCCCCGGAAACGGGGGCCCATTTTTTTGGTTCCTACCCCCGTTTTTTGGTTCCTACCCACGGTGTCGCGCTTAAATGGGTCCCCCTGGAAACGGAGGCCCGTTTTTTTGGTTCCTACCCCCATTTTTGGTTCCTACCCCCCGGTGTCGCGCTTAAATGGGTTCCCCCGGAAACGGGGGCCCGTTTTTTTGGTTCCTACCCCCATTTTTGGTTCCTACCCCCGGTGTCGCGCTTAAATGGTTTCCCCCGGAAACGGGGGCCCGTTTTTTTGGTTCCTACCCCCGTTTTTTTGGTTCCTACCCCCGGTGTCGCGCTTAAATGGGTCCCCCCGGAAACGGGGGCCCGTTTTTTTGGTTCCTACCCCCGTTTTTTGGTTCCTACACCCGGTGACGCGCTTAAATGGGTCCCCACGGAAACGGGGGCCCGTTTTTTTGGTTCCTACCCCCGTTTAATGGTTCCTACCCCCGCTGTCGCGCTTAAATGGGTCCCCCCGGAAACGGGGGCCCGTTTTTTTGCTTCCTACCCCCGTTTTTTGGTTCCTACCCCCGGTGTCGCGCTTAAATGGGTCCCCCCGGAAACGGGGGCCCGTTTTTTTGGTTCCTACCCCCGTTTTTTGGTTCCTACCCCCGGTGTCGCGCTTAAATGGGTCCCCCCGGAAACGGGGGCCCGTTTTTTTGGTTCCTACCCCCGTTTTTTGGTTCCTACCCCCGGTGTCGCACTTAAATGGGTCCCCCCGGAAACTGGGGCCTGTTTTTTGGTTCCTACCCCCGGTGTCGCGCTTAAATGGCTCCCCCCGGAAACGGGGGTCCGTTTTTTTGGTTCCTACCCCAGTTTTTTGGTTCCTACCCCCGGTATCGCGCTTAAATGTGTCCCCTCGGAAACGGGGGCCCGTTTTTTGAGTTCCTACCCCCGTTTTTTTGTTCCTACCCCCGGTGTCGCGCTTAAATGGGTCCCCCCGGAAACGGGGGCCCGTTTTTTTCGGTTCCTACCCCCGTTTTTTGGTTCCTACCCCCGGTGTCGCGCTTAAATGGGTCCCCCCGGAAACGGGGGCCCGTTTTTTCGGTTCCTACCCCCGTTTTTTGGTTCCTACCCCCGGTGTCGCGCTTAAATGGGTCCCCCCGGAAACGGAGGCCCGTTTTTTTGGTTCCTACCCCCGTTTTTTGGTTCCTACCCCCGGTGTCGCGCTTAAATGGGTCCCCCCGGAAACGGGGGCCCGTTTTTTTGGTTCCTACCCCCGTTTTTTGGTTCCTACACCCGGTGTCGCGCTTAAATGGGTCCCCTCGGAAACGGGGGCCCGTTTTTTTGGTTCCTACCCTCGTTTTTTGGTTCCCACCCCCGGTGTCGCTCTTGAATTGGTCCCCCCGGAAACGGGGGCCCGTTTTTTTAGTTCCTACCCCCGTTTAATGGTTCCTACCCCCGGTGTCGCGCTTCAATGGGTCCCCCCGGAAACGGGGGCCCGTTTTTTTGGTTCCTACCCCCGTTTTTTGGTTCCTACCCCCGGTGTCGTGCTTAAACGGGTCCCCCCGGAAACGGGGGCCCGTTTTTTTGTTTCATCCTACCCCCGGTGTCGCGCTTAAATGGGTCCCCCCGGAAACGGGGGCCCGTTTTTTTGGTTCCTACCCCCGTTTTTTGGTTCCTACCCCCGGTGTCGCGCTTAAATGGGTCCCCCCGGAAACGGGGACCCGTTTTTTTGGTTCCTACCCCCGTTTTTTGGTTCCTACCCCCGGTGTCGCGCTTAAATGGGTTCCCCCGGAAACGGAGGCCCGTTTTTTTGCTTCCTACCCCCGTTTTGGTTCGTACCCCCGGTTTCGCGCTTAAATGGGTCCCCCCGGAAACTGGGGCCCGTTTTTTCGGTTCCTACCCCCGTTTTTTGGTTCCTACCCCCCGTGTCGCGCTTAAATGGGTCCCCCCGGAAACGGAGGCCCGTTTTTTTGGTTCCTACCCCCATTTTTGGTTCCTACCCCCGGTGTCGCGCTTAAATGTGTCCCCCCGGAAACGGGGGCCCGTTTTTTTGGTTCCTACCCCCGTTTTTTGGTTCCTACCCCCGGTGTCGCGCTTAAATGGGTCCCCCCGGAAACGGGGGCCCGTTTTTTTGGTTCCTACCCTCGTTTTTTGGTTCCTACCCCCGGTGTCGCGCTTAAATGGGTCCCCCCGGAAACGGGGGCCCGTTTTTTTGGTTCCTACCCCCGTTTTTTGGTTCCTACCCCCGGTGTCGCGCTTAAATGGGTCCCCCCGGAAAAGGGGGCCCGTTTTTTTGGTTCCTACCCCCGTTTTTTGGTTCCTACCCCCGGTGTCGCGCTTAAATGGGTCCCCCCGGAAACAGGGGCCTGTTTTGGTTCCTACCCCCGGTGTCGCGCTTAAATGGCTCCCCCCGGAAACGGGGGCCCGTTTTTTTGGTTCCTACCCCAGTTTTTTGGTTCCTACCCCCGGTATCGCGCTTAAATGGGTCCCCTCGGAAACGGGGGCCCGTTTTTTGAGTTCCTACCCCCGTTTTTTGGTTCCTACCCCTGGTGTCGCGCTTAAATGGGTCCCCCCGGAAACGGGGGCCCGTTTTTTCGGTTCCTACCCCCGTTTAATGGTTCCTACCCCCGGTGTCGCGCTTAAATGGGTCCCCCCGGAAACGGAGGCCCGTTTTTTTGGTTCCTACCCCCATTTTTTGGTTCCTACCCCCGGTGTCGCGCTTAAATGGGTCCCCCCGGAAACGGGGGCCTATTTTTGGTTCCTACCCCCGGTGTCGCGCTTAAATGGCTCCCCCCGGAAACGGGGGCCCGTTTTTTTGGTTCCTACCCCATTTTTTTGGTTCCTACCCCCGGTATCGCGCTTAAATGGGTCCCCTCGGAAACGGGGGCCCGTTTTTTGAGTTCCTACCCCCGTTTTTTGGTTCCTACCCCCGGTGTCGCGCTTAAATGGGTCCCCCCGGAAACGGAGGCCCGTTTTTTTGGTTCCTACCCCCATTTTTGGTTCCTACCCCCGGTGTCGCGCTTAAATGGGTCCCCCTGGAAACGGGGGCCCGTTTTTTTGGTTCCTACCCCCGTTTTTTGGTTCCTACCCCCCGGTGTCGCGCTTAAATGGGTCCCCCCGGAAACGGGGGCCCGTTTTTTGAGTTCCTACCCCCGTTTTTTGGTTCCTACCCCCGGTGTCGCGCTTAAATGGGTCCCCCTGGAAACCGGGGCCCGTTTTTTCGGTTCCTACCCCCGTTTTTTGGTTCCTACCCCCGGTGTCGCGCTTAAATGGGTCCCCCCGGAAACGGAGGCCCGTTTTTTTGGTTCCTACCCCCGTTTTTTGGTTCCTACCCCCGGTGTCGCGCTTAAATGGGTCCCCCCGGAAACGGGGGCCCGTTTTTTCGGTTCCTACCCCCGTTTTTTGGTTCCTACCCCCGGTGTCGCGCTTAAATGGGTCCCCCCGGAAACGGGGGCCCGTTTTTTTGGTTCCTACCTTCGTTTTTTGGTTCCTACCCCCGTTTTTTGGTTCCTACCCCCGGTGTCGCGCTTAAATGGGTCCCCCTGGAAACGGAGGCCTGTTTTTTTGGTTCCTACCCCCGTTTTTTGTTCCTACCCGCGGTGTCGCGCTTAAATGGGTCCCCCCGGAAACAGGGGCCCGTTTTTTTGGTTCCAACCCCCGTTTTTTGGTTCCTACCCGCGGTGTCGCGCTTAAATGGGTCCCCCCGGAAAAGGAGGCCCGTTTTTTTGGTTCCTACCCCCGTTTTTTGGTTCCTACCCCCGGTGTCGCGCTTAAATGGGTCCCCCCGGAAACGGGGGCCCGTTTTTTTAGTTCCTACCCCCGTTTAATGGTTCCTACCCCCGGTGTCGCGCTTAAATGGGTCCCCCCGGAAACGGGGGCCCGTTTTTTTGGTTCCTACCCCCGTTTTTTGGTTCCTACCCCCGGTGTCGCGCTTAAATGGGTCCCCCCGGAAACGGGGGCCCGTTTTTTTGGTTCCTACCCCCGTTTTTTGGTTCCTACCCCCGGTGTCGCGCTTAAATGGGTTCCCCCGGAAACGAAGCCCCGTTTTTTTGCTTCCTACCCCCGTTTTTGGTTCGTACCCCCGGTGTCGCGCTTAAATGGGTCCCCCCAGAAACTGGGGCCCGTTTTTTCGGTTCCTACCCCCGTTTTTTGGTTCCTACCCCCCGTGTCGCGCTTAAATGGGTCCCCCCGGAAACGGAGGCCCGTTTTTTTGGTTCCTACCCCCATTTTTGGTTCCTACCCCCGGTGTCGCGCTTAAATGGGTCCCCCCGGAAACGGGGGCCCGTTTTTTTGGTTCCTACCCCCGTTTTTTGGTTCCTACCCCCGGTGTCGCGCTTAAATGGGTCCCCCCGGAAACGGGGGCCCGTTTTTTTGGTTCCTACCCTCGTTTTTTGGTTCCTACCCCCGGTGTCGCGCTTAAATGGGTCCCCGCGGAAACGGGGGCCCGTTTTTTTGGTTCCTACCCCCGTTTTTTGGTTCCTACCCCCGGTGTCGCGCTTAAATGGGTCCCCCCGGAAAAGGGGGCCCGTTTTTTTGGTTCCTACCCCCGTTTTTTGGTTCCTACCCCCGGTGTCGCGCTTAAATGGGTCCCCCCAGAAACGGGGGCCTGTTTTTGGTTCCTACCCCCGGTGTCGCGCTTAAATGGCTCCCCCCGGAAACGGGGGCCCGTTTTTTTGGTTCCTACCCCAGTTTTTTGGTTCCTACCCCCGGTATCGCGCTTAAATGGGTCCCCTCGGAAACGGGGGCCCGTTTTTTGAGTTCCTACCCCCGTTTTTTGGTTCCTACCCCCGGTGTCGCGCTTAAATGGGTCCCCCCGGAAACGGAGGCCCGTTTTTTTGGTTCCTACCCCCATTTTTGGTTCCTACCCCCGGTGTCGCGCTTAAATGGGTCCCCCCGGAAACGGGGGCCCGTTTTTTTGGTTCCTACCCCCGTTTTTTGGTTCCTACCCCCCGGTGTCGCGCTTAAATGGGTCCCCCCGGAAACGGGGGCCCGTTTTTTTGGTTCCTACCCTCGTTTTTTGGTTCCTACACCCAGTGTCGCGCTTAAATGGGTCCCCCCGGAAACGGGGGCCCGTTTTTTTGGTTCCTACCCCCGTTTTTTGGTTCCCACCCCCGGTGTCGCGCTTGAATTGGTCCCCCCGAAACGGGGGCCCGTTTTTTTGGTTCCTACCCCCGTTTTTTGGTTCCTACCCCCGGTGTCGCGCTTAAATGGGTCCCCCCGGAAACGGGGGCCCGTTTTTTTGGTTCCTACCCCCGTTTTTTGGTTCCTACCCCCGGTGTCGCGCTTAAATGGGTTCCCCCGGAAACGGAGGCCCGTTTTTTTGCTTCCTACCCCCGTTCTTGGTTCGTACCCCCGGTGTCGCGCTTAAATGGGTCCCCCCGGAAACGGGGGCCCGTTTTTTCGGTTCCTACCCCCGTTTTTTGGTTCCTACCCCCGGTGTCGCGCTTAAATGGGTCCCCCCGGAAACGGGGGCCCGTTTTTTTGGTTCCTACCCCCGTTTTTTGGTTCCTACCCCCGGTGTCGCGCTTAAATGGGTTCCCCCGGAAACGGAGGCCCGTTTTTTTGCTTCCTACCCCCGTTTTTGGTTCGTACCCCCGGTGTCGCGCTTAAATGGGTCCCCCCGGAAACGGGGGCCCGTTTATTCGGTTCCTACCCCCGTTTTTTGGTTCCTACCCCCCGTGTCGCGCTTAAATGGGTCCCCCCGGAAACGGAGGCCCGTTTTTTTGGTTCCTACCCCCATTTTTGGTTCCTACCCCCGGTGTCGCGCTTAAATGGGTCCCCCCGAAACGGGGGCCCGTTTTTTTGGTTCCTACCCCCGTTTTTTGGTTCCTACCCCCGGTGTCGCGCTTAAATGGGTCTCCCCGGAAACGGGGGCCCGTTTTTTTGGTTCCTACCCTCGTTTTTTGGTTCCTACACCCGGTGTCGCGCTTCAATGGGTCCCCCCGGAAACGGGGGCCCGTTTTTTTGGTTCCTACCACTGTTTTTTGGTTCCTATCACCGGTGTCGCGCTTAAATGGGTCCCCCCGGAAACGGGGGCCCGTTTTTTTGGTTCCTACCCCCGTTTTTTGTTTCCTACCCCCGGTGTCGCGCTTAAATGGGTCCCCCTGGAAACGGGGCCTGTTTTTTGTTTCCTACCCCCGGTGTCGCGCTTAAATGGTTCCCCCCGGAAACGGGGGCCCGTTTTTTCGGTTCCTACCCCCGTTTTTTGGTTCCTACCCCCCGTGTCGCGCTTAAATGGGTCCCCCCGGAAACGGAGGCCCGTTTTTTTGGTTCCTACCCCCATTTTTGGTTCCTACCCCCGGTGTCGCGCTTAAATGGGTCCCCCCGGAAACGGGGGCCCGTTTTTTTGGTTCCTACCCCCGTTTTTTGGTTCCTACCCCCGGTGTCGCGCTTAAATGGGTCCCCCTGGAAACGGGGGCCCGTTTTTTTGGTTCCTACCCTCGTTTTTTGGTTCCTACCCCCGGTGTCGCGCTTAAATGGGTCCCCGCGGAAACGGGGGCCCGTTTTTTTGGTTCCTACCCCCGTTTTTTGGTTCCTACCCCCGGTGTCGCGCTTAAATGGGTCCCCCCGGAAAAGGGGGCCCGTTTTTTTGGTTCCTACCCCCGTTTTTTGGTTCCTACCCCCGGTGTCGCGCTTAAATGGGTCCCCCCGGAAACGGGGGCCTGTTTTTGGTTCCTACCCCCGGTGTCGCGCTTAAATGGCTCCCCCCGGAAACGGGGGCCCGTTTTTTTGGTTCCTACCCCAGTTTTTTGGTTCCTACCCCCGGTATCGCGCTTAAATGGGTCCCCTCGGAAACGGGGGCCCGTTTTTTGAGTTCCTACCCCCGTTTTTTGGTTCCTACCCTCGGTGTCGCGCTTAAATGGGTCCCCCCGGAAACGGAGGCCCGTTTTTTTGGTTCCTACCCCCATTTTTGGTTCCTACCCCCGGTGTCGCGCTTAAATGGGTCCCCCCGGAAACGGGGGCCCGTTTTTTTGGTTCCTACCCCCGTTTTTTGGTTCCTACCCCCCGGTGTTGCGCTTAAATGGGTCCCCCCGGAAACGGGGGCCCGTTTTTTTGGTTCCTACCCTCGTTTTTTGGTTCCTACACCCAGTGTCGCGCTTAAATGGGTCCCCCCGGAAACGGGGGCCCGTTTTTTTGGTTCCTACCCCCGTTTTTTGGTTCCCACCCCCGGTGTCGCGCTTGAATTGGTCCCCCCCGAAACGGGGGCCCGTTTTTTTGGTTCCTACCCCCGTTTTTTGGTTCCTACCCCCGGTGTCGCGCTTAAATGGGTCCCCCCGGAAACGGGGGCCCGTTTTTTTGGTTCCTACCCCCGTTTTTTGGTTCCTACCCCCGGTGTCGCGCTTAAATGGGTTCCCCCGGAAACGGAGGCCCGTTTTTTTGCTTCCTACCCCCGTTCTTGGTGCGTACCCCCGGTGTCGCGCTTAAATGGGTCCCCCCGGAAACGGGGGCCCGTTTTTTCGGTTCCTACCCCA